>NC_137889.1:105898803-106084991 GCF_963455335.1 Martes martes
GGCTTTTTTCCTACATAACTTATTATGTATAATAAGTTTATATACTCTTATAATACATATTAATCATATTATAATTATAATATATATACACAATACTCTTAATTGTGTATACTCCTTAATTGTTATATCTCTGTAATACTCTTTTTTTTTTAAAGATTTTATTTATTTATTTTGAAAGAGAGAGAGATCACAATGTGGGCAGAGAGTCAGGCAGAGAGAGAGGGAATGTGAGCTCCCTGCTGAGCAGAGAGCCCGATGCGGGACTCGATCCCAGGACCCTGAGATCATGATCTGAGCTGAAGGCAGAGGCTTAACCCACTGAACCACCCAGGCGCCCCATTATAGTATGTAAGAGTATGTATACTCTTACATACTATTTTTACATCATTTAAAATTTGTAACATTTTAAATTCTCTATCATTACATAATTAACAAAGTTGTTTAATCTTAATCTTTCATTTAAATGGAGTAAACAGTTCCTCAGAGAGAAAGCTTTAATTTTTAAAATGATATTCCTACACTAAAGTTTCAAGCAACTTAAGTAGATAAATGCTAAAGGTAGGTGTGTTTACAAAACAACTGGAAGGAAACAGATAATTAGAAAGAAAAAAAATCATTATATTTATTTATCTAATTTGTATTTATTCATCTAAAATGAAACTATATTGCAAATATTGAACAAAAAGGATAGCTGTTCTCCAACAAAGTTATGAGGTTTATTAATGTTTTATTTAGATAACTGTGCTTTAAACATGCAGGTACAAGAAGAACCAGGAATTAGCTAGAATCAATTGGAGATGTATTTGAAATCTAGAACCACTATTTATAAGATAGATATCTTTTAGATTCATGCATAAGCAGTAAGTTCAAACCACATAGCACACTTCACAAATATACACTTTCAAAATAAGGAATATATAGAATAAAATTTTGAGTTGCTATGTTCATATTCTTACTGAAATTTTAATAATTTTCTGCTATGTCTTCATTCTACTTCTACAAATTACTACAAAATGACTTAAACATATAAAAACAATCAAAAAGGTCCACTGGACTCAGATGGTAAATGATTTTCTTTCTCTTGTATACAAAAGGCTATATTACATCTTTTGCAAGTAATTATTTCCCTAATTCTAAAAAAAAGGAAAATCAAGTAAAAAAATAAGTAACTGTATAATCATTTCTTTCTCTAGTTTTACTTGACTTAAAATATTGAATTGAAAAACTACAAAGTAGAAATTAGTAATAAAATCAGTTGGACAATTTAACGGTTCTGAGATCCACAGTATTATTTTAGGGAAGGATTAGGTACTTTTCAATTCCAGAGTGCCTTTCCAATTATCTCAGTACTAAAAAACTTCTTAAAATTTTCAAACAAAATTAATTTACCTTAAGTAAAAGACTGTAAGATCTGTTATGTAGCACTTTCCGGGAGATAGAAAAACACCTTAAAACTCAAGCAAATAAAAAAAAATCAAGAGAATAAAAACGGTTAAAATTCAAAGTGATGAGTGGCAGTCTCTCCAAATAAGGCAAGCAAGAAAGTCTTTATTGTTATTAATACCACGCTGTCTTTGGCAAAGTATTTATTCATTAACTGATGTAGCAAAATAATATATACAGTACAATTTGTAATAACATGCTTTTCTAAATGTAAATCATATTAATACAACCAAAGAATTAGTATGTGATCAGACTTTAACAATAAGTAGAACAAGAATAGTTTATATGTATTATCTCATTTAATCATCACAATGATCCTTTGAGGTACGAGTTATTATAATTAACATTAATAGCAACAGGACTATGAATAAAAAACTAACAAGTATTTAGCAAGTAATTTGAAGAGTCAGGATTAGAACCCTGGCCCATTTGATGCCAGTGTCAGAATGCTTTCTCTCTATACCAGTTTTCTCAAGTTGTGGTCACAGACTTCTGGGGATCTTCAAGACCCTTTAGGAGTACACATACTCAAAGCTGTTTTCACGATAATACTAAGGTATTTTTTGTTCTTTGCAAAGCCACTGGTGGATAAAACTGCTGGTACCTTATTAAAAATCAAGGTCATGGCACTAATGTGTAACAGATTCTTGTGAAAAGATTAAAATTAATAATTATATTAAGTACCTTTTTGAATGTTTCATGAGACAAAATGGGAAGTATGCCTAAAACACATATTATGTTGAATTATAAAGATTGTTTTTAGAAAAAGCACTTGGGCAATCATTTGAGATGTGAGTTAAGGCAGGTGCTTTTTTTTCCCCCCCAGGAATACAATTTCTTTCCTTGCAAGCATGACATATAAACAATTATTTTTTCCAGGCTTTCATATTAGGCAACTATTCCTCAAAATGAATGAAGTGAGCCTGTCACTTCAAGAAAAAATTCTAGCAGTCAGGTGAATATTAAAATTTTAGAAAACTTGTTTCTGCCACTGCGAGCTTGGCAGATTTCCAATACTTAGTGATTTTTTGGATGAGATCAATGGTCATATTAATGAATGTAATTTTAAAAAAATATTATATAATGAAATGTTTCATAGTTAGATCTGCATAATTCAGTGAACCAATATTTTAAATGACCAACACATGACATTACAAAATCATGTGTGGGTAAAAGCCAAAGTGCAAGATACACTGATCAATTTGAATGAAACAGAGTATGAAAAGTTCATTGGTATGGTTTTAGATTTTACCTTGCAACTAGGCTTTAAGAAACTACCACTGTCTGAAAAAGTCCTTTGCCAATTACATGTCTGTATAAGTCTTAATTTTCTTCATACACTTCACCAAAACAATGATTCACAACAGATTGAATTCAGAAGCAGATATGAGAATCTGCATAAATAGAAAATAAAATAGAAAATAAAATAGAAAATAAACAGAAACTGCAAAAATATAAAATAACACCACTCCTTCATTATTTATTTATTTATTTATTTTTGGCAAGCAATTATTTTTCAGAAAAATACATTATTGTGGTTAACATGCAGTGGCTTTGTTGTCATTTTAAAACAAATTAATATATAAATATTTTTTAAATGTCTTAGTAAATATTGGTAGATATAACCCACATAAACAAAACTCTTTGGTATCCTTGATCCCTAAGAGGTCTCAAAATCAAAAAGTTTGACAACCACCGCATTATGCCATACTTCCTTTCACTTGTCTCTCAACCAGTAGAAAGATACATTAGATTGGCAACAGACTGGGGGAGATTCAAGTGAGGATTTACTAAGAGAAACTTGCTGGGTATTTAACTTGTGTATATGTGTTCTTAGCAAGAAGTTACCAAAATATTACTTTATCATTTCCTGTGAAAGTAATAAGTCTTTGATTTCTAAGATGAGAGCCATTTCTGAAAGGTAATTAAAGTCTCTGGGAGAAAAGCGGCTCAATAAGCCATTTGTATTCAGGGGCCTTAACGAATCCAAAGTCAGTAGAATGGGATTAGGACTAATATTGGGGACTTCATAGCAGTAGCCAGATTTTGTCTGGCTGGACTAGAACATTTTGTCTAGATGGACTAGAACAGGTCAGTGGGGACGCCTGCAATGGGAGATCCTAAATAAGGTACACTTTCCTAATTTATCCTGTAACCATATCTTTTTTTTTTTTTAAAGATTTTTTATTTATTTATTTGACAGAGAGAGAGAGATCACAAGTAGGCAGAGAGGCAGGCAGAGAGAGTGAGAGAGGGAAGCAGGCTCCCTGCCAAGCAGAGAGCCCGATGTGGGACTCGATCCCAGGACCCTGAGATCATGACCGGAGCCGAAGGCAGCGGCTTAAACCACTGAGCCACCCAGGCGCCCCCCTGTAACCATATCTTGATAAAATCTAAAAAGCTCATTACCAGTAGTCTCTTCTTTAGATTGAAATCTAAAATTTCTTTCTGTAGCATTAACAACATGAAGACCAGGAATAAATGAAAGAACAAACAAACAAAATAAACAAATAAATATATAAGTATCTTTGAACAATCCTTTCACGCTTTCTGTTAGTACAAACTCAGCTGAATATACATTTTGAAAAGGAAGGAGAAAATCAGTAGTAGGATAACATCCATTAAGACTGCAGTTAAATGACCATGGTTTTGCCAGCATACTTGCTTATAACTGAATTTGTTAGCTTTATCTTTAGCAGTGACAGTAGGTTCAAAAGGCACATGTAGTACTGAGATACAGCCCTTAACATTAATGGCCACCTGACAACTTTTCATAATTTGCAAGCTGAATGCTATTCATAGCATTTTAGAAAGTAGTTTCCTTAAGAATGAAGAAACACTTTCATGTTCTCATTTCAAAGTCCACATATATTTTCAGAAGCAGAAACATACACCAAGACAAAAATGATAAAAATCACCCTGGCCCCAATTTTGCCAAATACACATTACTCACCCTATTTATATGGAAATCACATAACTACCATGACATATATAATCTAAGCATCACATTAGTGCACAATATTCCTAACTATTCAAGCTACAACAGTGCTCAATATTCAGAGTTCTGTGACCCACAGCAAATGGAAAGGAGCCAGAAATCACAATCTTTCCCTGCAATGGGAGCCTGCATTTCAATGATGGAAGATTAATGAAGGCTTACTTTGATAGGATTAGTTACTGAGTAGGAAACTCTGTTCATGATCTTATTACAAAAGTGCCCACTCCTGCCCTTGATGAACCTAGCCTCTATTGTTAGAGGTGCAGAAAGGCACCTAAGTAATTATTTTAAGGTAGAACACTGAAGATAGTAATTCAAGGAAAAAATAAAGACAAAAACAAAAACACACTGCATATACAAACTACTAAATGCAACTAAAAATATGTGATTATTAATAGAGTAAGAAAAATGTTAGAAAAATATTCCATTTCATCACATGCTTTCCACCACTATCCACTGTCAACAATCTCTATATCAAAAATATCAAATCTGTTTTCTTTTTTTTTTTTTTTTTTTAAGATTTTATTTATTTATTTGACAGACAGATCACAAGCAGACAGAGAGGCAGGCAGAGAGAGAAGGGAGGAAGCAGGCTCCCCGCTGAGCAGAGAGCCCGATGCGGGGCTCGATCCCAGGACGCCGGGATCACGACCTGAGCCGAAGGCAGCGGCTTTAACCCACTGAGCCACCCAGGCGCCCCTCAAATCTGTTTTCAAAACTAAATTTAAAAATAGTCTCAACATTATCTACAGACTTGAGAAATAGGCCAACAAAATACATCAAACCAAAAAGAAACAAGATAAATATTTCAAAAATAACAATCTTCTATTAACATCTTAACTTTGTTAAATACCTTTCATTTTGCTTATTTGCTGAGACAAGAGAATAGTTGAACAAAGCAAATTTTCTCCAGGTTAGGATATATTATCCTTTCCCTCATTTTTCTTTGTTTACTCTAGGATTCTTAGTAGTGAAAGACCTGTTCTCTAGAGGATGTTTGGAAATTTAATGTTGAGTCACTTTTTAGAAATACATGCCAGGCTTTAGTTGTCACCATAATTAGGGGATTACTACAGCCAATCAGTGGATAGGGGCCAGCGAGGTTCAGCATTTGCCATGTGCTAGACATTCTCATCACACAAGGAACTGTCCCCCATCCCACATGACTTATAAATATCTCATAAGATTAACCATAGTACATAAATAAATCAATATTACCTCATAATAAAACCAATATTAAAGAATTTTTATAAGAAATTACACAAAATGCCCCATTAATTATAGGAGGGTGTCATAATAAAGAGGGCAACATAAATCAAAGATAGCATATATAAAGTATTGAATTATTGAATAATTAACTCACTCTATGTAGTAGCACATTTAACAAACTCTAGTGTACTCTCCACTCAGACTTAACAAAGATTAACACCTTTTGACAATTGTTTTGGAAATTTTAGAAATCAAAATAATGCATAATCAATAGAACGGAAGGCCTGTTTGTACCACTCCTCAATTCTAATTTTTTCTTTTTTAAATATCATGTTTTGTACTGTCTGTAACTTCTGTAAAAATTCCTTCCTAGATGTAAATAATGAATATGACACTCTGTATTTAGGTCTTCTAGTTGATCTAGAACTTAACTTTTATATACTGTATGAACTTGGCTTTGATTCCCACCTCCCCTCCATGTAGTTACCCAATTGTATCAGGGCCATTTATTCAATAATCTATTCTTTTAAATTTATTTATAGAGCCATCTCTGTCATATACCAAAATCTATTTATGGGTAGGTCTGTTTTGTGGGTTTTTTTTTTTGTTTTGTTTTTGTTTTACTGGTTTATATCACTGCATTGGTTTTCTTTTGGTTAATATGTGCCTGACTTAAGTTTTTTATCTCCTATTTTGATTAATATCCTTAAATTTTTATCTCATAAATAGCATACAGATGGATTTTTTTAATGCCTAAAGATTTCCTTTATTAGGCAATCTAATTAGCTCATATTCTATGATCTTTTTATGTTTTTACAGGATTGGCTGACTTTACTGCATATCCCCACAGCCCCCATTGATTTAGAAGTTCTACATTCTCTTTCTATTTTCTTAATGATTACCATTAAAATTTTAATATGCATCCTATACTTCTACATTTCCTGTGAGTGGAGACCCTGACTACTCTTTGTTCTGGATTATATTTTCCAAGGCTGTTTTTATACAAACATATTGGAAAATGTATGTATGTTTAGAAAACCAAAGCAAAGATGCTAACACTCCTGCTGCTTGCTATGCTATGAGTGATAATGTCCTTTGTCTCTGACCCAGGAGTCCTGGATTTTCTGCCAGTGCCCATGAAACCGTAACAGGCTCAATCATTAGCTTTTAAGTAGAGTGAAAACAAATCCCAGATCTGAAAAGATCTCTGACTTAATGCCCAAGTATAATGAGTATTTTTATTTTCCCCTCATACAACACAAAACATTACAATACTTTTAAGCTGAGTTCTCACCTGCTCTTATCTTTTATAATATTGCTAGCTAAAATTTTATTTCTATTCATCTATTAGCCTTTTTCAAATTAATTTTATGTATACATATTTAATAGTAATTGTTTAATTATATTTATAAGCTTATGAGGATTAGATGAGTAGTTTATTTAAAGAGGGTGGAGCAGTGCTTGGCACAGAGTAAGCACTTAGTATATGTCTGCATTGTTATGTTTTAACAATGTTTTTTGCTCACCCTTTTATACCATACTCATTCAGAGTTTAATTTTTCTGATTAACTAAATCAAATACAAATTATATATTTCCTTTTGTGAGTCCTTTCTTAATACTATCTATATTCATGAATATGTCTAAAATTTTTAATCAGGCTGTCTTGGTAATTCCACACATGATTTTCTGCATAAATGTTTTTTGTCAATTTACAACATTGTCTGATCCAATGTCATATTCTGTTTACTACTGAGAACAATTAGGTCCTTTCAAGAGAGTTCTTTGAAAATAATTATCTCTTCTTTTAGTCTATGTCTTAGCTATCAGTACTTTTTTCCCTCAAATATCTTATTCCATTACCAACTTGGCAGTCAGCTCCTCTATAATTTTTTCAACTCCTGCCACAATATTTAATGTAATTTTGTATTATATCTCCCATAATGTGAAACAAGATAGGTGGGGTTATAATAAATGAATACTTAATATAATAATATGTATACTGGTTAATTTTTTTTACAAGGTCTTTTATCTCCATTTAATTATACAGCTTGTCCTTATTTTATTTGTTTCCTAACCTGTGTATGTTCTTTTTGGAGTCTTCACTGAATAAACTATGTACTCAAATAAAAGGTATTTCTCCAGAAGCCTAGAAGCAAATGACACTGTAAATGTTGAGGATAGTTACTACAGGCCTGATCACATCACACAGTTATATATAGCACAATACAAAGAGCAATGAACTAGGAGTAAGTATGTCTGTGTTTTAGTTTCTATTCTCCAATGGAAGATGAACTAGACTATGGGCAGAGGGTTGTCAAATGATGTAAGTTAAAATTTTAGTTCTGTGACTAATTAGTTCTGTTATCTTCTCAAACACTGTATTTCTCAATTAAAAATGCTGAAATTATGTTTCATATGCCCTGCAGGTTTATTTTGAGACTCAAGTGAAATAATGTTTATGAAAGTATTTTTAAACTTCAAAGAACTCTGCAAGTATTTATACTATAAGTATTATTGTTAACACTTCAAATAGATTAGTTGAGTGTTAATATAAACATTTTTCATCTCTAATCTTACCATCAATAAACTGGTCCCTTAATATGAGACTTAAGAGGAAAGGTATGATCAGGAAACAAAGATAAGTTAAGAAGGAATAAGGAGAACTCTATCTCAAAAATGTTTTTTTTTTTGAGGTTAATAAAAAGCTATGATATTATACTCCAAAACACTTCTAATAGAGGTTTGACTGCATATCACACACCACAGATGAGTAACAGGATAATCATGGCTAACCTTTAAGAGTCAACTCTGATTTTTGGGTCGATATGGACTGTTAAGAAGCTAATGAAGTAAGCTAAAATCTGGCAAAGCTTCTGAGGTTAATATATCAAGAAAAACACAGAAGCAGCTACTTAAAAATTCACTAAAGTTCAAATTTCCTACTTCTTCAAAAGCAGGCCTGACTATCATAAAATCCATGTGAAAACCCTTACAGCACAGTTTAAAACAACACTCAAACTAAAAGGTTTTTCAAAAAAATTGGATAGTGCCAAAAAATATAAAATAACATACTTTCCCTTTACTTAAAGTGAGAATATGGAAGGTAATCACACAAACTTTATAAAAGAAGGCTATAATTAGTAACAGAAACTTGTTCCGCTACATGGATTTCTTATGACAACACAACTTTAAAAACAGTACTCTTTTGTGTTACCAGTGTTTGCTTCATTTTTTACCTAGGTTCTATTAATGTCCCAAGTACTTACATCTGGGATAAATCCAATCTCATTGAGATGATTGCTCAGCTCTGGATCATGGAATGCAATCATCTGTGAGAACACGGTCAGATACTCTGAAATGAAAATAAAGTTTAAGACAAGCACCATTTTTACAGAATACTTTAAATAAAGACATTAAATTCATATAAATTTGTTTTATTTACATTTTGAATGATATTTAATTTTTTCCATGAAGAAAATATATTTTAGTAAGCTAATTTTGTTTTATCACCATTTTAATCACTTACTGCTAATTATTAAACATACCAAAAAACTATGGCACAACTTACTTTCTACCTTCTGAACTACTGGTTCATTTCTTAAATCATGGATTACACACGTGGTATTTTCCTACTAAATTCATCATACGTTTTCCCTCACCATATTGAATCTGTCTTGCATTTATTGTATATTCAGAAAGTGGAACAGATGCTTAAATAAGGAACAACACTTTATAAGCAATCACAAGTAGAACAATTATGCTTTAATTTTTTTATATATACAGATATAGGCATTTGTGCCGGTTCTAATGTATTTCCATCTAAGGCTCTACATTACCCTATTTAGGAATAAGAATTAGCAAAATCTTAATCTGAAAATAGGCACACAGTACACAATGAAAAATACCTGTTGTCAATTCTAATCCTATTGTAATTCATAAATTTCAGTTAAAATATGAGGAATATTTCCTTATTTTCTCCATTCCTTCAACAAATTGCTTTTCTTGTCAATTTACTCACTATGTTCTAACCTGAAAAAGATTCTGGCAACCCTGAACTCAAGGGCAAGTAAACCATACCTTTACAAAGCAAAAAGACAAAATTAACACATATTTTAGGAAGCTCAACTTTTTTTTTTTTTTGAGATTAAATGACAATAACTCCATAAAATGAATAGAATTCTGCCTTACTTAAATCTAATGGTTACTATGAAGACAAATAATAATAAAGGACTGAATAAATATGACTTATTTTTGGTAGTTAAGAACAGAGGGCTCAGGGAGGTTTCATGATGTATTTAATATTATTCTCTATGACAGAGCCAGGCTCATAATTCCTAGTGGTGTTTTCCCTGCTGTGTCAAAAAGAGGCATTATTTCAAAAGAGCAGAAAGTGTGAGTTGTAGGAATACTGGAGAATGTGGTAAGAAAAATTCCAGGTTATCTGTGTCTTTCTGAAGGAAGACAGACATTCACTATTTCCCAGGGATTCCCCTGGATATGGTATGGAAGATGCTGAGGAATTCAGCATGATGATGGAATAAGACATTTGTAATGCAGAGAAGAGAAAAAGACTGAGATGGGAAATTTTTAAGCTTGTTTTCAACTGCAGTTTCATTATGTGAATATACTGTACCTTGTTATATTTGGTTCAAAACAATAGTTCTTTTAAGGAAATAAGAGCTATAAAAAATTATATTTTAAAACTCTGGCAAATCAATCATCAAAACTGTTATCCTTTATCAAATAAGGTCAATACTTGAACTACTAGTATTGTTATTTTTGAGCCATCTCCCATATTCAAATCTACACTGCAGTTAGATGCCTGTAAATATGGCTCTTAAATGCTGTCACATGATAAAATAAAGTACTTCCCATAACTTTAAAAAAATGACAATAACTCAATGAATCTTTTCTCTTAACAACTTCAACTCCTTCTTCCAATAAAGTAGGAGATCAAACCCATTATTTGGTAAAAATAACCTATAAAAATAATGCCTGCTTTTTTTTTTTTTTAGTTTTTAAAGTACCTTATTTTTCATATTTCCAGAAATAGTACTAAGTCCTTGACAACCTGTTAGTATAAGTAGCCTTCCCCTCTTTTCCTCAATGGAAACTTTGCTTCTATTGGGTGTTTTATGTAAGCAATGAATCAGTAAATTCTACTCCTGAAACTAATTTTATAGTATATGTTAAGTAACTGGAATTTAAGGAAAAACTTGAGGAAAAAAAACAACACAATAAACCCCCCCAACCTTGATCTAATGACCAATGCATTTTATAATTATTTACCTATAAGCAATGATACATTTTGTACAAAGAGAAGCAGCAAAAAGCACCAAAAAGAAAAGACGAGGCGGTGTGGTATTCAAGACTGTGATAAAGCTGATTTCTGGATCTAATTTGAGCTTTTACCCATGGGTGTTGGGTAAAGAATAGGCATTTAATCAATATTTTTATTGATTTGATGTTTACTCTATAGCAACAGAATTCATTCTATCTATCCACTGTCTCAACTCTTCCTCTAAGAACAAGAAAGACACAATTCACATCAGCTTCAAGATTTACAGATTGAAGTGAAAACTCGTTGGATCCCTATGTCTCAGGGAACTTCTGGGTATAACTTTTGCTTATTTATCTTTTTTCTACTTCTAATTAGCAATAGCATGTTTACAGTCCTAATTTATCTAGAAGCTAGAGGTATGTAACACCAGTAATCATAAGCATTCAGCTATATGTTGATGAAAATATATAGTTATTAACTTTTAAAAAGTACACTTCATTTTAAACTAGAAAGTCGTGCCTCAGGCAGTTCCCCACAGCTATGCTCTAGTTTACTAAATATCATTCTTATATTAGCCTGATAAAAGATAATTACTATGTGGTATTACATGGCTGAGTAAGAATGGACTGAAATTCATAATGAAAACATATTCCTTGCAGGACGCCAGTTGATTAAGCGGCTGCCTTTGGCTCAGGTCATGATCCCAGGGTGCTGGGATCGAGTCCCACATCAGGATCCTTGCTCAGCAGGGAGCCTGCTTCTCCCTCTGCCTGCCACTCTGTCTGCCTGTGCTCACTCTCTCTGACAAATAAATAAATAAAATCTTAAAAAAAAAACAAACATATTCCTTGCATTCTGCCAAATATTCATAGTGGATTTATGATACATGATATGTGTTATAATTGCATATATGTACATATATATGCCTATATATACATAAAATACACACAAATACATATGTATTTTTATAAAATACACACAAGTATGTGTATCTTTATACATTATATACTACCTATCATCTCATTGAAATATAAGTCATAAGGTTGGAAAAAGTTTTGGTTGCTCAAGACAGGCTTTGAAATGAGATATACTATGGTTTGTTATATTCAGGACAATTTTTTTAAAGATGGGATATGGTGGAATTGATGAAGTCAGCACTATGTGATATTTTAAGTTATTTCAAAATGTACTTAAAAAGGTCTGGGGAGTAAATTTTTTAAAAATTGAAATGCAAATGTCCTTTTATTTATAAATCAACCTCAGATAAGTTAAGGGTAGTTCAGAAAAACAGACCAGTAGTCAAAATAAAGAATTTCAAGGATATTACTACTGACTTAAAATGTTCACAGGACATTTTAATTGTGATTTTTAATAATGAAGATAAACATCTGAACCATAATATAACCCCCTACATAGTATTTTCTAACAAATAGGTGACTATGTAAGGTTAAATGTTATATTATTCTTTAAAAAAGAAAATCAAGATTGGAGGGGAGGAACAAGATGGCAGAGGAGCAGGAGACCTAAATTTCATCCCAGGAATTCTGCTTGATGGTTATTAAACCATTCTGAACACCTATGAAATCCACAGGAGACTGAAGAAAAAAATAGCAACTCTATGAACAGGAAAGCAACCATTTTCTGGAAGGTAGGACATGTGGCATGTGGAGAAGTGAATCCAAGGTGATATTTGAGAAGACAGAATGCGGGGAGAGGGAGCCTCCATCAGCCAGCTACCAGCAACGGATAGAGCAGTAGAACACAAAATCAGAACTTTTAGTTAGAAGTCGGCTCCACTGAGGGATGTTGCTCCACTGGCTAAGCAGGGGAGGAATCCTTTCTGGGACAGTGTGGTCTCAGGACCCTCAGAGGGCAGAAGGTATACTGGAGCAAATTATAGCAGAGAACAACCCTAGTTTGGGGAAGGAAACAGGCATCAAAATCGCGGAGGCATAGAGAACCCCCTCAAAATCAATAAAAATAGGTCAATACCTCATCACCTAACAGGAAAACTTACAGGTCTCAGAGACAAAGAGAAAATCCTGAAAGCAGTTTGGGAGAAGAGGTCTGTAAACTACAACAGTAGAAACAATAAATTGGAATCAGACCTATCCACAGAGACCTGGCAGGCCAGAAAGGACTGGCATGATATACTCAGAGCACTAAATGAGAAAAATATGTAGCCAAGAATACTATATCCAGCTAGGCTCTCACTGAAAAGAGGAGGAGAGATAAAGAGCTTCCAGGACAAACAAAAACTAAAAGAATTTGCAAACACCAAACCACCCCTACAGGAAATACTGAAAGGGGTCTTTTTTTTTTTTTTAATTTTTTATTTTTTTAAAGATTTTTTTTATTTATCAGATAGAGATCACAAAGAGGCAGAGAGAGAGAGAGGAAGGAAAGCAGGCTCCCTGCTGAGCAGAGAGCCCGATGTGGGGCTCGATCCCAGAACCCTGAGATCACGACCCGAGCCGAAGGCAGAGGCTTTAACCCACTGAGCCACACAGGCGCCCCTGAAAGGGGTCTTCTAAGCAAAGAGAGAGCTTAAAAGTAACAGACCAGAAAGGAACAGAGACAATATACAGTAATAGTCACCCTACAGGCAATACAATGGCACTAAATTCATATCTTTCAATTGTTACCCTGAATGTAAATGGGCTAAATGCCCCAATCAAAAGACACAGGGTATCAGAATGGATTAAAAAACAAGACCCATCAATATGTTATCTTCAAGAGACTCATTTCAGACCCAAAGACACCAACAGAGTTAAGGTGAGGGGGTAGAAAACCATTTACCATGCTAATGAACATCAAAAGAAAGCTGGGGTGGCAATCCTTATATCAGACAAATTAGATTTTAAACCAAAGACTATAATAAGAGATGAGGAAGGACTTATCATACTTAAAGGGTCTACCCAACAGGAAGAGCTAACAGTTTCAAATATCTATGCCCTTAACATGGGAGCAGCCAATTATATAAACCAATTAATAACAAAATCAAGGAAACACATTGGCAATAATACAATAATAGTATGGGACTTTAACACAGCACTCACTGAAATGGACAGATCATCTAAGCAAAAGATCAACAAGGATATAAAGGCTTTATTTATTTATTTTTATTATTTTAAAAAGATTTTATTTATTTATTTGACAGACAGAGATCACAAGTAGGCAGAGAAGCAGGCAGAGGGAGAGAGGAGGAAGCAGGCTCCCTGCTGAGCAGGGAGCCTGACACAGGGCTGGATCCCAGCACCCTGGGATCATGACCTGAGCCAAAGGCAGAGGCTTTAACCCACTGAGCCACCCAGGCGCCCTGGGTATAAAGGCTTTAAATGACACACTGGGACCAGACTAACTGCACAGAGATATTCAGAACATTCCATCCCAAAGCAACAGAATACACATTCTTCTCTAATGCACATGAAACATTCTCCAGAATAGATCACATCCTGGGTCACAAATCAGGTCTCAACTGGTACCAAAAGTTTAGGATCATTCCTTGCATATTCTCAGACCACAATGCTCTGAAACTCAAACTCAATCACAGGAAGAAAGTTGGAAAGAACTCAAATACATGGAGGCTAAGGAATGAATAGGTCAACTAGGAAATTAAAGAAGAATTGAAAAAATTCATGGAAAAAATGAAAATGAAAACACGACTGTTCAAAATCTTTGGGACACAGCAAAGGTGGTCCTAACAGGAATATAGAAAGCCTTTCTCAAGAAACAAGAAAGGGCTCAAATACACACCCTAACCCTACACCTAAAGGAGCTGGAGAAAAAACAGCAAATAAAGCCTAAACCCAGCAGGAGAAAAGAAATAATAAAGATCAGAGCAGAATTCAATGAAATAGAAACCAAAAGAACAGTAGAACTTATCAATGTAACTAGGAGCTGGTTCTTTGAAAGAATTAATGAAACTGATAAACCCCTGGCCAGACTTATCAAAAAGAAAAGAGAAAGGACCCAAATGAATAAAATGAATGAAAGAGGAGAGATCACAACCAACACCAAAGAAATAAAAACAATGATAAGAACATATTATGGGGGCACTTGGGTGGCTCAGTGGGTTAAAGTCTCTGCCTTCGGCTCAGGTCACGGTCCCAGGGTCCTGGGATCGAGCCCCGCATCGGGCTCTCTGCTTGGTAGGGAGCCTGCTTCCTCCTCTCTCTCTGTGCCTCTCTGCCTACTTGTGATCTGTCAAATAAATAAATAAAATCTTAAAAAAAAAACCCAAAAAACAAAACAAAACAAAAAAACCATATTATGAACAACTATATGAACAACATCCATAAGAACAACTATATGCCAGCAGATTAGACAATCTGGAAGAAATGGGTGCATTCCTAGAGACATACAAACTATCAAAACTGAACCAGGAAGAAATAGAAAACTTGAACAGACCTGTAACCAGTAAGGAAATTGAAACAGTAATCAAAAATCTCCCAGCAAAGAAGAGCCCAGGGCCAGATGGCTTCCCAGGGGAATTTTACCAAACATTTAAAGAAGAATTAATACCTATTCTTCTGAAACTGTACCAAAAAGCAGAAATGGAAGGAAAACTTCCAAACTCATTCTATGAGGCCAGCATTACCTTGATCCCAAAACCAGACAAACACCCCATCAAAAAGAAGAATTATAGGCCACTATCTCTGATGAATACTGATGCAAAAATTCTCACCAAAATACTAGCTAGTAGGATTCAACAGTACATTAAAAGGATTATTCGCCACAACCAAGTGGGATTTATTCCTGGGCTGTAAGGTGGGTTCAATATCTGCAAATCAATCAGTATGATACAATACATTAATAAAAAAAAAAAGAACAAAAACCATATGATACTCTCAATAGATGCAGAAAAAGCATTTGACAAAGTACAGCATCCTTTCTTAATCAAAACTCTTCATAGTATAGGGATAGAGGGTACATACCTCAATATCATAAAAGCCATCCACAGCAAGTGTCATTCTCAATGGGGAAAAACTAAGAGCTTTTCCCCTAAGGTCAGGAACATGGCAGGGATGTCCACTATCACCACATTATTCAACATAGTACTAGAAGTCCTAGCCTCAGCAATCAGACAACAAAGGAATAAATGGCATCCGAATCAGCAAAGAAGTCAAACTCTCACTCTTTGGATGATATGTTTCCTTATGTGGAAAACCCGAAAGACTCCACCCCAAAACTGCTAGAACTCATACAGGAATTCAGTAAAGTATCAGGATATAAAATCAATACACAGAAATCAGCTGCATTTCTATACACCAACAGCAAGACAGAAGAAAGAGAAATTAAGGAATTGATCCCATTTACAATTGCCCCCAAAATCATAAGATACCTAGGAATAAATCTAACCAAAGATGCAAAGAATCTGTACTCAGAAAACTGCAGAGTACTCATGAAAGAAATTGAGGAAGACACAAGGAAATGGAAAAATGTTCCATGCTCATGGATTCGATGAACAAATATTGTGAAAATGTCTATGCTACCTAGAGCAATCTATACATTTAATGCAATCTCTATAAAAATACCATTAACTTTTTTTCAAAGAAATGGGACAAATAATCCTAAAATTTGTATGGAATCAGAAAAGACCCCGAATAGCCAGAGGATGTTGGAAAAAGAAAATGAAAGCTGGTGGCATCACAATTCCGGACATCAAGTTCTATTACAAAGCTATAACCATCAAGACAGTATGGTACTGGCACAAAAATAGACACATAGATCAATGGAATAGAATAGAGAGCCCAGAAATGGACCCTAAACTCTATGGTCAACTAATCTTTGACAAAGCAGGAAAGAATGTCCAATGGAAAAAAGACAGCCTCTTCAACAAATGGTGTTGGGGAAACTGAGACAGCCACATGAAGAAATGGAGAAGAATGAAACTGGACTACTTCCTTACACCACACAGAAAAACAGACTCAAAATGGATGAAAGACCTAAATGTGAGATAGGAATCTATCAAAATCCTTGAGGAGAACACAGGCAGCAACCTCTTCGACCTCAGCTGCAGCAACTTCTTCCTAGAAACATTGCCAAAGGCAAGGGAAGCAAGGGCAAAAATGACTATTGGGACTTCATCGAGATAAAAAGCTTTTGTGCAGCAAAGGAAACAGTCAACAAAACCAAAAAATAACTGACAGAATGGGAGAAGATATTTGCAAATGACATAATAGATAAAGGGCTAGTATTCAAAATCTATAAAGAACTTATCAAACTCAATACCCGAAGAACAAATAATCAAATCAAGAAATGGGCAGAAGACATGAACAGACATTTCTGCAAAGAAGACATCCAAACGGCCAACAGACACATGAGAAAGTGCTCAGCAACACTTGGCATCAAGGAAATGCAAATCAAAACTACAATGAGATACCACTGCACACCAGTCAGCATGGCTAAAATTAACAAGACAGGAAATGACACATGTTGGCAAGAATGTGGAGGAAGGGGAACCCTCCTACACTGTTGGTGGGAATGCAAGCTGGTGCAGCCACTCTGGAAAACAGTATGGAGGTTCTTCAAAAAGTTGAAAATAGAGCTCCCTACAACCCAGGAATTGTACTACTGGGTATTTACCCCAAAGATGTAGGTAGATTCATAGGGGTGCATGTACCCCAATGTTTATAGCAGCAATGTCCACAATAGCCAAGCTATGGAAGGAGCCTAGAAGTCTATCAACAGATGAATGGATAAAGAAGATATGGTACATATACACAGTGGAATATTATGCAGCCATCAAAAAACTGGAATCTTGCCATTTGTTAACGGCATGGATGAAACTCTTAGAGGATATTAAGCTAAGTGAAATAAGTCAATCAGAGAAAGATAAACAACATATAATCTCACTGATATGAGGAATTTGAGAAATAAGACAGAGGATCATAGAAGAAGGGAGGGAAAAATGAAACAGGACAAAACCAGAGAGAGAGACAAACCATAAGAGACTCTTAATCTCAGGAAACAAACTGAGGTTTGCTGGAGTGGAGGGGAGTGGGAGGGATGGGGTGGCTGGGTGATGAACACCGGGGAGGGTATGTGCTATTGGGAGTGCTGTGAATTGTGTAAGACTGATGAATCACAGACCTGTATCCCTGAAACAATTAATACATGATACATTAAAAAAAAATTAAATGAAAGGAGAAGAAAAAAAAAAGAACATCAAGATTTTTCGAAAATCCCCCTTAGACTTCAGGTGAAGTTTAATATCACACTAATGCACAAAACCACGTCTAATATACATTTTTTGTGTGTTTTAATGAGACTTTATACATTTTAATTTTCTGCAATGAGATATAAAATAAAAAGTCTTTTTCCCTTTTAATCTTTTCAAATTAAAAAAATTCTCATATGTCTCTTTTAAAACAGTTTCTTAATTCATTACATACTTTTAAATGACAGTGTAAGGCTTTTGTATGACACCATTGTATTTTTGTACAGCTATTTATAAATAAGTCATCTGTTTTCAAAAACAACTTCACAAAATGGATACAAGATGAAATTTCAGTAAGTTCCCACATATGGGTATCCTTACTTTTTCCTTTCTAAGTAGTCTTTCTTCTTTCATTGCCTTAGATGGGGTAAGGAGAAGGTGAAGGATGATAGGGGAGAGATTTAAAGCAAAAGATTTCCTCAGCTCACAAATCAAAAATAGCATTCTTGGTTCTAAAAGTTCTGTCACTATATGTTATTTTCCATTAGGCATTGAAGATGCTAAGTGTATGTAAATATGCAGAGAGTCATAAATCTCTTGTCAAATAAAATGTGCCTAAGCTAATTCATTTGGTGACTTTCGGACGCATAGCACTCAAAAGAAGTCCAAGTTATTTTACTGCAAATGAACCCAAATTAGATTATCTCAAATTACAAAGTTTGCCAGTTGTAAAATTTGGATTGCTATCTAAAACCACAAGAAGAAGCAACAACCTTTATGTCAAAAAGAAAAGAGGTGGGTTCAAAAGAAGAGAAAGATAATTTTCAGGCCTATACTTGTCAGCTATTTTCTTTTTGGTTCATATACCCTGCTCTGGTAAATATACAAACAAGCTCACTCAACAGTTTTCATACTATTTCTATTAAAGGCAGAACATTTTCAGTCTCAGGAAAAATCTCCTTAGTCACAAGATGTAAGACATTCTGGAAAACAGTAAGGTTGTAAGTTCAATGTATTTCCTACTCTCTCCCAATATGCTATCATTAAAGCCATCCATGACAAAGATGTTTATTCAACCCAAAACAAGCAATGCACTGTTTTTCCAAATGCATAACCCTTTAGGTGAAATTGCGTATCTCCTTCTCTTTTTCTTATTGTTTGATGAGAAAGGAGATTTATATTATACTCCTATTTTGATAGCTGGCCTTTAGACTCCAACTTTAGTCTATCTTCCTTCCTCCTTCTCTCCTCAAAAACTTACTCAATGTCTGTGTGCAGCGTGACCATACATCCTGATTACATGGAGAGTTCCAGTTGCCACCTGTAGGTGCAGTGTCTGGTGCAGTTAGTGTGCCTTTTAAACCCTGAAAAATACCCCAGTTTAGTTATACAGCCATCCTAGCTATGTGGTGCACTACATTAAATATTAGAGACATTACAGAGAAGATACCATCCTTTTCCCCAAAGGATTTAGAAACATACACAGGAAAACAGAATATTGGGAAATTTTTCATGCAATTTTATTTCCTAGGTTTATATGGTATTTCTCTCTCCCTTTCCCATTCTGACTTGTAAAAACCACATTTTCCAATTGTCCAAGTGTGAATATGCCTTAGTTTTGTAAACAGTACAAGAGGGACACCTGGGTGGCTCAGTGGGTTAAGTGTCTGCCTTCAGCTCAGGTCATGATGATCCCAGGGTCCTGGGATTGAGTCCGGCATCGGGCTCCCTGCTCAGCAGAGAGTCTGCTTCTACCTCTCCCTCTGCCTGCTGTTTCCCCTGCTTGTGCTCTCTTGCTCTCTCTCTCTCTGGCCAATAAATAAAATCTTTCTAAAAAAATAAGTAAACAGCACAAGAATGTTTAAAGTTGTAGCAAAATTCCAATGGCTGTATTGGTGGACAACATAGAGCAGAATGACTCTGAAGTAGTATAGTTTAAAAGTTTATAGGCCAATTTTCTAGGTTGTTCCTTTCTTAATTGAAAAAAGACATAAATGTATATGTAAGGACCTATTTAGCCAGAGCGCTTCCATCTGGTTAAACAATAACTTTGTTGTTTATACAGTAAAACTTAAACTGTCCCTGCCCCCTTTCCCCCCAGGGGACTTACTGAAAAACAAGTCCCGGAAACCAGTCCCAGGTAACAAAGCCCAAATACAAGGGTGGGTCAGGCCAGGTGGAGACATCCAATCAGTGGGGGGGCTCATACTGTCTCCCTAGCTACCGAGGAGTATGGGCCCCATCCTTTGGGCACCTTTTGGGTGCCATTTCTGACCAAGGTGATAGACTAGTTCAAATGACTACTATAGTGCAAATTCTTTCAGTTGGTCACTTATGTGTGACCTAACATGACTGTGCAGCTTTCTCTGTGTGTTACAATCTCATTGGCCACCTGTGCATGGCCAGGCCCAACCACATGGCTTTTGCCCTTAAAGGCTAGTCTGTAAGGCAGAGAGGGGTTGCACTCTCTGAAAGAGGCGCGGTCCCAGTCGGTAGGTTTGATTCTTGATGCTTGGCACGGAATAAAGCTTTGTTTGATCTTCGCTTTGTATCAGTCTCACTCCTTTAATCATGGACCCATTAGTGGGGGACCTTTCAGTATAGCTGGGTTTTCCATATAGGATTAGTTCCCATTTTTAATAATTAAATGGCTGCCTCTCTTCGCTGGCCTAAAGCTGCCTTCTTTTCTCTTCAACTTATAACTCTGCAAGTTATAAGCCTGTTTTCCAATATCTCTGCAACTCTAACCAATCTATCCCTTTCAGATCCCTCCACCTTTTTCAATCCAGCTGGTACTCTAAGGTTCTGAGTCTAAGAGTAATTTTAAGGATCTTAATTTAGAAATCCAACCTTGAGCTGTTTAACCAGTATATTTTTAAAAAAATTCCTATGTATTGATACTTTTATCAACTCAATAGTAACATTACTGGGGATTAATTTGATAGTGTCAAAAATGATAAAGACTATTCATTTAGGCTAGAAGTAAATTTTTTAATCTTCTTAAAAATGTCTGCAGGTAACAAGTTAATAGGATCATGGTAAACAAACAAAACAAAAAATACAGGGTATTTTTTTTTTAATTTTTATTTATTTATTTGACAGACAGAGATCACAAGTAGGCAGAGAGGCAGGCAGAGAGAGAGGAAGGGAAGCAGGCTTCCCGCTGAGCAGGGAGCCCGATGCGGGGCTCCATCCCAGGACCCTGGGACCATGACCTGAGCTGAAGGCAGAGGCTTTAACCCACTGAGCCACCCAGGTGCCCCCAAAACAGGGTATTTTGACTAAACAGATAATTTTTATCTCTTCTGTAAGAGGCAAAGCATTTTAGGGTCTTATATGTAAATACTGTATTTTATGAAAAATTTTAAAATAAAAAACTTCCACATTCTATTAGCATATAATTATAAAAACAAATAAATAACATTTAAAAGTGCTATCCAATATAGAAACTGGTTTCTGTAGAGACAATTCAATGACTCAATAAATATGCAATTCTGCAAATAGCTGTTGAGTTGATTGATTTCATATGATATACGGCTTTTTCAAATCTTATGGGGGAAAAAGTGTGCATGTGTTATTGATGCTAATCAAAAAATCAATGTCACTTTGAAGATTAAAGCTAAAAATACTACATAACAAAAGGGGAGGGGAGGACACACAAAGAAGGAAAACAATAAAGTGAGAGCCGAATATTTCTAATTCTAAACCTAAAATAAACATTTTGAAGAAAAATAAACTACTGTTCTTCCATAAACTTTAGTAACCAATAATCAGCATCCTGTTTCATTCTTCAGTTTTTTTTGGCCTTCAGGCATCAGATTTGACTACTGGTTATTTTATCAACCTATTCTGGACTTTTTTACTACAGTTCTTTTCCTTGCTCTGTCTTAAGGATTTCTTTCTCCCTTTTGCCAAGCAAATTCTTACTCTAATTTCATATTCATCAATAAATATTGCCTTTCATAAAACCTTTCTAGACACGCTATCTCTTTCCTTTGCTACCAAAAAGAAAAGAAAATTTGAAAAAAAAAAAAACCCACAAAATAACTTCCCCAACTTCATCTTCTGTGCTAATATAGCAGTATGTATTTTTATTTCATTGACTTATAAGTAGTTATTTTCATATTTACTTCCTATATTACACTATGAAATCCCTTGGAAAAGGACTGAGTGTTAATTACCTTAGGAACGTCTATTAAGTAGTGCCTGGCATAGAGTCAGTGCAGAGCAATTACTTACTGAATGACTTACTTGAAATTGCTTTTTTTCTTTTTCTTTTTTGAAACTGCTTTTTTCTTATATAACATATGGTTATATGTTATATAACATATCATTGTAATATTAAAGAACATTTATTGTAGCCTTGAAAAGTTTTAAGATTAGTTACCCATTCAAGATTTCAAACACAAATTTATAGAAATTATATGTGAGAAAATATTAACATTAACAAAAATAAACTTTAAGTAATTGTATAGTCTTTTAATTATAATATTAAATGTTAAAATATATTACTGATTAATCTAACAAATTAAGAGTGGTTTTGGCCTTTCTGACTAAGTCCAAATTCGTGTCGTGGATCTTATGGTTTCTCTTATACTTACATGAAACAAGATCTTGTCTTGCTTATTTGTATAATAAGCCTTTTTAAAGTGTATTTAAAAAGTTTGCAGCTAAAAAGTATAAGAACTTACCTTTTTCAAGTTGGAAATTCATTATCAATATAAAATATATACATTCATCTGTACTTTAAAACAATTACTAGAAAAATGAAACTAAATTTTTAGAGGTAAATCATTTCTGTATTTTGAAATAGGAAACTATAAAGAACCAAAAAAAAAAAAGAATATAATAGAAGCTATGTAATATGGCCCTCTGAGAGCTAGCCAATTCATTCTATAAACTGTTTTTTGTTTTATTATTATGTCATATTAGTCACCATACTTTTTTTATTATATAAATTCTGTTTTGATTGCTTTTATTTGAGGATTCTCCAAATATCTTCATCTTTCTTAAAGTACAGTAATCTGGCTAGGCACTATGCTTTAATAGAGGCCTGATAAATTTGGGAAAAGATGTTTTCCAGGCTTTATATAGGAAAGTTCAATTAATATTATGGGTTCATGTTAGCTTTAAAAATAATAGCATTATTTCTGACTTGACTTAACTAAAGATTAAGGAATCACATTTTGTGATGCACAAATACTTACATGAATATTTTCTATCTTTAATCTTTTCAGTTTGTTTTGGTCACCATTTGGTAAATTATTTGCATCGTATAGTCTCTTGGTACCATTCAAGGTGTTACTAAATCCACTCATTTTGGATTTTGCTGGAATCTTAAAGAGTATACTGCCAATTATATAATAAACATTACTGATAAAGGTAATAAGGAAACTATGAATAAGTATGGAACATATCTCAATAAGATACACGATATACTCTTATAATACATAACTTCATAAATTCTCAGAAGTTGACATTACATGGCTCTTGAAGTTGGATGGCTTTACTAAATTAACATAAAAGCAAAAAGCAACTTCCTTCCTATAAAACATGTTTGTCTTTGGTTATAGTAGTCATTAGAAAAATACCGTAATTCTTTATGGACTTGGAAGAAAGACTAAACCTAATGGTCTCTTTATGGGTTTTAGTGATGGACTATTACCATATTTTATTGGGTCACAATCATAAATTTAATTTAGCATTGGTTATTTTGACATAAGAATTTACTCTGTAAAAAGACAAGTAAAGACATTTGCTTACCTTGTATTACATGTGAGTTGTCTTTCAAGAAGAAGTTATACAGGTATTTGGGGATAAAAGCAGACATACACGCATAAGCCAAGGCTAAGAAAGAATAAGGCAAAGATATATAGCAAATTATTTAATGGGGTAAATAGTCAGCAGTCACTCAGCACAATATCCTTGAATCTACTATTAAACAAGAATAATGTTAACAATTGATGGAAACACAAAATTAAGCGGGAGAGAACCCTCAATCTTTTAAAACAGAAAATATTTGGATGATAAAAGATAACCATCCTAGTAATTTTTCAGTTTCGAATGAGTATGGCAATCTTTATCCCATAACAATAAAAACTTTTATTATCAGAACTTCATACTTTAAAAAAAAAATCTAAACTTGGTCATTATTAATGAGTCATATAGACCTCAAGCTCCTTAATTTTTTTGATACAAACAAAAGAGTCTGAGAACTTGGGATTTAGGAGCTCTAGTCATAAACCGTTCTTTCAAAAAGGATCTCTTAATATTTTTGGATTAGTATGTGTAATAATAGACTATGTTTAACTAAACATAGCAAAATCTCTGGTCTAGATTAATGAGTATTGATGTCAGAGAACATCATTTTAAAAATTACTCAGATAGCGAAATTTTAGCTCTCTGGGATTATGCTATCTCTAGACTCAATTCCTGAAATCTTCGTAAATTCTGACATGAAATAGAATTTATAAAAGATGGAAATCCAAGATTCAGACTTCTACAGATTTATGCTATATAGGCTAGCAGCCTAGATGTGATATCATTAGTGATTAGAGTCAATTAAATTTAATATTTTAATTATAAATATAAATATATATATTTATATATAAATTACTAATTTAATATTTAAATATTTTTGAAAAACCCACTATAAAAGAGGTATTATAAGAGGGGGACAGAAAATAAAAAAGCTGTCATTAAAAAAAGCTTTTAACCAAAGAAAGGGTTACTATGTTAGTATATAAATAAATAAAATATAAAACATACATAAGATAAACTTCCAGAAATATAAGGTGCTGTATGAGTTCAAGAGGGAGAATAAGAAAAGTCTTCATTAAGGAATGATTGAAATGTTCAGCTATGGAGAAAATGACCATTATTTATTTCCTTACAAACTGTTTAGAAAGTATACATAGACTAAAACTAGTTTCTAAAGAAGTCAAAATTTTCTCCAAAGTTCATTAAATGGCACAAAAGAAGATGAATTCATAATCAGATTCCCCCTAAATTTCTAGTCACTGTCTTGTTACAACTGAAACTCTAGTAATAAATTAATCTTTTACATCCTCTAAAATGAGTCTAACAGATTATTTCACAGAAATTTACGGTATGTAGGGGTGCCTGGGCAGCTCAGTCGTTAAGAATCTGCCCTCGGCTCAGGTCATGATCCCAGGATCCCTGAATTGAGCCCCATATTGAGCTCCCTCCTCCATGGGAAGTCTGATTCTCCCACTCCCACTCCCTCTGTTTGTGTTCCTGCTCTTGTTATCTCTCTCTCTCTCTGTCAAATAAATAAATAAAATCTTAAAAAAAAAAAAGAAATTTATAATATCTACTAAGAAGAGATCAAGTACCTTACAACAAAAACAAAAACCTTGGGTGCGTCGGTGGCTCAGTGGGTTAAAGCCTCGGCCTTTAGCTCAGATCATGATCTCAGGGTTCTAGGATCTAGTCCTGCATCAGGCTCTCTACTCAGCAGGGAGCCTGCTTCCCCTTCTCTCTGCCTGCCTCTCTGCCTATTTGTGATCTCTCTCTCTCTCTCTGTCAAATAAATAAATAAAATCTTAAAAAAAAAACAAACTTTTCCTGTTTGAATAAAATATTTTAGGAAAATATGCACAGTGATTATTTACATGATAAACAGGCTTACCTTCATTATTGAAATTTAAATATAGGAATGGAGCACAAAGTGAATCAAGACCTGATGGAAAGGAGTTGGGGGTAAAAAATTCAGTAAATAAAGATCAATATACGTGTATATACATACCTTATTAAGTTCCCTGAATTACTTCTATATAGATTAAGCATTTTAAGTATTACTCATCCAGAAATATATTACACATCATGGAGTAGTGTGAGGAGTAATTGACAATGACTGGCACATAGTATATGCCCAATACAGATCAGATACTGTTATTATTATCTATTATTTTGAGTTAAAGTGAGAAATACAGTAGTCGAAAAATGTAAAATTGATAGAAGGCTTGGACTATATAGTCTCATCTCTGACTCTAGGTGATCCTGGCAATCATTTTAACATCTCCAAGCATGTTTCCTTATCCTGGAGATGGAAATTTGTCTTACAAGTTTCTCTGGGATGATGAAAAGCAATCTTTCTAAAATTGTACAGTAAAATACGAACATGTTACGTATGTCTTTTATTGATAATAATGCTGCTCATATGTCATCATGTTGAAGGGAGGTACATAAATCTATCTATAATTGTCAGGAAGATACGGAACTCTAAAAGGGACAAGGCTAGGAAAAATAATAGCTTTGTTTTAAGTTTTGCCAGAAATTGAGATTTAAAATAAAAAAAAACTACTGTTCATTACAGCAAATTAAAAAATAGAACTGGGAAGAATGGGCATCTCATTCATGAATTTATCAATGACTACAAAAATAATAATGAGAAGGGTTAAAAATGAAGGACATGAAACATTAAAGTTATTTAATAAGAGAGATAATAAATAAAATAAGCAGTGTAGGGTGGTATCCTATTCTCCAATTCCTAATAACCACGATAACCAGGTTGTAAATCATTAAATGACAAGAATATCAATTAACCCCTAATTATTTATGGTATAATATTATTTTATTATTTGCATAGTATTAAAAATAGTGTCCCCAAAGATTACAATAGGACAAAGTATTCTCCCTACTTTCCTAATCAGTATTATGGCAAATTGTTTCATTAAATATCATGCATTTAAATGATATCCACTATGTATTTAGACAAGTTTTAAAAAAAGTTCTCTCAAAAAATGGAAAACCAGCTTTCCACAAAGCTAAGGATATTTTGATAATTTGTTTTAAATTTTTTAATTGTCAGTCATGCAACTTCCTTCTGGTACTTCAGAAAGAATCTTAATAATGGGGGAAAAATGTTACCTTGCCAATACACAAGATCAGGATGAGACACAACCCAGGCTTTTAATACACGCCTAAATTTTGCATGACCTTCTGGTGATGATAACAGTTCATCATACTGATGACACCGAGGAATATCCACTTCAATCTGTAAAACAGCAAAACAATAAGGTGGAACTGGAATAGAGTGATCTCCAATAAACTTCAAGATAAGGAAAAGGAAAGAGTGTATCCTGAATATCAGAATAGACCATCCACATAATCCTGGTGTCTGAAGTTTTTAAATTTTATATTATTCCTCTGGAAACACCAAGAAAGTTGTATGTATATTTAAAGAAAAAAGGCAGACCATTTTATTGAAAAGGCATATATTAATAAAGTTTTCAAAAAACCTTCCTTTATATCCTGGCCTAAATAAAGGGCAAATTCTTCAGATAAAAAAGTACAATTATTAAGAAAAGTTACTTGGTCTATATACTCCTTTGGAACAATTCTAACTCATTAATTTGTGAGTAAAGTAAGAGCATGCATACATATACATATGAAGGCTGCTGAGTTTCATAATTAAGAAAATTCCTCTTGCCTTTCTAAAATTTAAAGATTTGGCAGAATTATCTTGGGTTGTTTAAGAAAATCTAAATCGTACTTGTCTATCTGTAGGAATTGGAGTATCTTTATCAATTGCATCATACTTGGCATGAATAGCCCCCTGCAAAAAATAAGAGAAGATACATTAATTTATCATATCCTTAACAAATTATTGACTTAGGCAAAATAAAGTTCTTAAAAACATCTATCTTTGAAAATACACCCAATTATAGATAGGCACATTCAAACCCAAAGCATCTTAGAAAATTCTTCACATCTTTTACAATCTGTGATGAAAGTCTGTGACAATTTACCATTTTGCTAAGGCAGTCATTTGAATTATATGCACAGGAAGACAAGTACGTTGAAAGAGTCACTTAATGAATATGCTTAGCTAATCTCCTAGTCCCCACAACACAACACAGCCTTGTGCTCTATTCATTGTCCTCTCATACATAGTAAGTTTCATGAAGAAATTTTTTTAAAAATGGGGGGAGTCATCCCTTGAGAAATTTTCCTGTTAAAGTTGGAAATGAAAGCAAAAATAAAATTGTTTAAAGGAGTTCAGCACCAGAAGGAAGAGGTTTGGGATAAATTAAAGAATGAAATGAAGAGACCACTTACATTTTCCATTTATACTGTTACAGAAAGAATAATTACATAAACTACTTCAAATTTTGGTCGTGTTCTATAGGATCAAACACAGAACAATTCTTAATTCTCTGGTTTACTGTTATGGTAGAGAAAGAGCTAGGAATTTGGAGTTCAATCTCTGATATTACATGCTATTATCAGCATCTCAGGCACATCTACTTTATGAGACATTTGGACAAGCTGACCTTGGAAGTACTCTTGAATTTTAACATTTTATGGCTCTACGATTCTAATTATTACTATATGGTAGGAAAACTAGGTATTCTTATTAAGCAACCAACCAAACTCAAAGATATTTGTAGACTTTCACCAAAGAAATCAGGAATAAAGGACGGAATTTTTTCAATAGAGAGTTAAAAGGATTAAAAATACTTGGGAGAATTCGCACACAAAAAATTACGTGACGGATACCCATAAGATAGCTATAAGAGAATACAGGAGGGCAGGATGACAAAGAAATTAACAGGAAATGCAAACATATTGGCAAAGATTTGGCCCATTACCATGACTGCTGTCACTAAAGTCTCTGTTAGTACTTCAAGTCACTCTAATAATGTGACACCTTGCCTCTTCTCACTGCCACCCATAAGGTACCACAGAGACAAAGTAGCATTTTTCCTGGCAGCATGATGCTGGGAAGACAGATGTGCTAAAAGGAACTAAATTATATTCATGATTATTGACAAGGTTCAAATTAGAGTGGAATATTTCTCCTTATAATAAGCAGTCCTATTTCCTTTTTTCTTTTTAAGATTTTATTTATTTATTCATGAGAGACAGAGAGGGAGAGAGAGACAGAGGCAGAGGGAGAAGCAGGCTCCCCACTGAGCAAGGAGCCTGATACGGGACTTGATCCCAGGACCCTGAGATCACGACCTGAGCCGAAGATAGATGCTTAACCAACTGAGCCATCCCGGTGCCCAGCAGTCCTATTTCTAAATGAACATACTTTATAAGCAGGGCTGTATATCTATAACTGATATGTATATTAAAATATTCAATTTTTAAAATGAATAATCAATATAATTTGAGTCCCATTAAATGAAATATTAAATAGCATAAATCTAACAAGAGTTCAATCATATTTTTCTATTCTATCTATTCTATTCTTTTCCTCTATTCCTTTCACTAAAAATTGCAAAATAATCTTAATACTCAAATTTTACTACATAATTTTCTAATAACTTAGAAAATATATATTCAGAAAGTACTTTCCTTCTTCCTTATTTCTTAACACGATTGATCAGCTTCTAACCTCTTCTTTCTTACCTCAACTCCCAAAAGAGCAGCCCAGGTTAAACCTCTCATAAGAGGAGGAATGTCAACTCTTGCTTCTTTCCAGATTTGATTTTTTTTATACGGATAAGCCTATAGGTAAAAAAAGATATGAAAAATACCTCAAGTTACTAAGTGCCTTCTTTTAATCTAAACAATTCTGAATATACCAGTGATAAAGTTGAAGGTGACCTGCAATAAAGTTCCAAGTATCTGAAATTATTTCACCTGATGTTATAAATACATATTAAGTTAGCAGTGGAATAGTTTCCTACCTCTGTAAATCTTATATAGTACAAGCAAAGAGAGGAGCTGAATTTACTGTTTTTAATCATCCCTCTCTATTTTGTGCTCTGGAAGAATTATGAATGGATCCTATGGAGAATAATATTCTGAACCTCATATGTTAAATAACATATAAGGCACTTTGTAAAATACCTAGTGACATAGAAAGTATTCAGTAAATGTAAGTTATTATTATGGTTACTTCTATAAGCTTGCATGTAAATTTGTCTTTTTATAAATTTGTACTTCAGGAGGAATTTCTAGAACAGAATTAATAGGACACAGGGATGGATCCTGTTAAAGGCTCTTAATACAAAATTTAAAATAGCTTTATAGAATGTTTTAACCAATTTACACTTATTCCAGAAGAATGAGAGTTCCAATCTCAATATACATTTCCTCACTTTGCTAATTCAATATGGAAAAAAAGTTTACTTTTTTCGGTCCTAATAAGGATACATATTTGAATAGATTTACTGACTAGTTTTATTTCTATTATTTTTTATCCATTTCTCTGTTTCAATGATAGTCCTTTTCCCTATTGATTTTTAAATGTTTTTTAAATATTAAAAAAAGATATTAAATATCTTTTGTCTAATGTGGTTTTGCATAGATTCCTTCATCTTGTTTTTATTTTTTAATTTTATTTACAATTAACATGTATCATTTTTACTATTAATCAGATAAAACAGGTTGTAAGAATTAGTGTTCCCATGACATCAAGATTCCCTAAGAATTACCAATGAAATAAAAAAAATAAAGATTGCATATGGACTCTTTACACCTTATGCTTTAGAATCCTACCTTTAGCAGCCTGTCAAAGAGAATGATTCTGTTTAGTTGGTACTCTGTGTCCCTCTCTCGGATGATTAAAGGGAGAGTGGCAGCTGCAGACAACTCATTATTGCTGTTTGAATGAGGTAAATTAGACTGGCTATAATAGAGAAACAAGAGCGGAAAAATTGACAAAACATATAAAATAAAAAAACCCCAAACATCACATTTTTGTATCCTCCTTAGGAAACAATTTTCCAAAAAAATATGTAAGCTTCTTATCAATCTAATAGAAAGAGAAAAGAAAAATAATGGTAAAAAGAATTTATATATATATATATATATATATATATATACTCACTCATCTTCAAGTAGTGGGTAAAATGCTTCTCCACCAACATCTTTTAATCTCTGAATTTAAAGAGAAAATATATATGATACTTAAGATCTGAGACAGAAACACTGATCTTTATTTAAAAGGAAGAATAAGGTAAAAATAAATATTTATAAAGATACCAGGAAAACTACAACAGAATTTAAAATTCATTTATTGTAAACATGCAAATACACCATGCCTGCAGTGACTAAGTTTAGCTGTAAAGAATATTCTTTGTTTTTTTATTTTTTTACCTTCAGGGATTTCTCATAAATGTTACACACCTATTATGATAGTTTTCCAAACAGGATGCAGAATTGCTAAAATTAGTATAAAATTGAATGGATAAAACATTTTAAAAATTATGTGAAGATTATATAAAAAAATACTTTTTAATACACATCCCTTAATTTAAAACTTGAGTCCAATTTACTTCTGCCTTGACATTAATACAAACTAAAACAAAAGTAAGGTGCTAAAAAAAGGATTCAGAAGAATTTCTCACATCATACTTTGAACATGCATTGACTCAAATAGCTGGTAAATCAGCTGACAAAACTCAATTTTCTTAATTATTTTTTCACAAACTTATTATAATAATGTTACTCCAAATAATACCATTGCCAGGATTATAGATATTCTTCAAAAGCATAAGGCGGCAGGCAATAGTAAAGTAAAATCTAAGACACATCCTAAGTAGGGTGATTAAAGTTAATGCCATCTTGCCTGCTGTTCTGCTCTTCAGTTCAACTTCCAACTCGAAGGCAGAGTATCTGCTCCTATGGAGACTGACACAGAAGTTCAAGCTCTGTCTGTAGCCAGCATTGATCTTCTGTTGATTAGAGTTATTGTGTACTCACCCACGTGAGTTAGCCTCAGAATTTTTTTTTTAAAGACTTTATTTATTTGAGAGAGAGAGAGCGCATGAGAGGGGCGAGGGGCAGAGGGAGAAGCTGGCTCCCTGTCAAGCAGAGGGTCCGATGTGGGACTTGATCCTGGGACTCCAGGATCATGACCTGAGCTGAATAGCCTCAGAATTTTTAAAAGCCAAAGAAAAATCTTTTGCCCACAACTGAGACTCTGGCAAACACTGATTTTATGCCTGGCTTTTTTCTAAAATTTGATGTGCTGTAGATTTATGCCATTTTTCCTCTAAACTTTTAGGCGTTTCTTTTTGTGGATTAAAATTCTAAGTAGAAAAATAAGATTTTCTCAAATTTTACCCCACTATTAATATGCACATTGTTTTAAAAACTGGGTTTTACTGTACTGAAAGTCATAAATATTTTAAGTAACCTTTCTGGGTTTTTTTTGTATTAAAAATGTAGCATATTAAAAGTACAAAAAGGGCAAAAATACAGAAAAGTAGAAACAAAAATTATTTGGTTTCTATATTATTTTTAAAATCAGCAACATAAACATTTTTTTAATAATCATAGATAAAAGTATTTTAAATTTCAAAAGTGGAAATGTAAGGTCATTGAGAAAGTAAAATTGAAGCCTTGTATTTATTTAACTGATGTTCATATACTTTGATTATATTTAAAGAAACAAATTAAGAGTAAAGCCAAATTGGTCAAAACCATGCATTTGGATGTAATTTGTTGTTTGTTGTTTTGTACTGCTACTTACTTCATCTACTATACACATTCTTTCTTTTCAAAGAGATGATAAGCTTAGTGTATTGTGTAGTAATAATTATAGATTTAGATTTTCTATTCCTTGCATTAGGGCAGGTAAGAGATTCTAATTCCCTCCTACTACATAACATGTAAAATACTAACAGGAAAAGCCTTAAAATATAAGGAAAATCAATGATGTGAGACCCAAAACTGGGCTTAGAGATAAAGGATATAAGCTAGAAATAAAATATATTGATAATCATGGCCTAGGGTTTTAAGCACAATGGGACAAAGACTTGGGCATCTGATTAACAGGCAGCCAGACTGGAGGAGACCCTGCTATATTCAAGAAAGAACTGGGTGTGTTGGGGGCAGAGGGGAGGATATCCAACTTTAGCCAGCCCAAGTGATTGATGTGCGGAAGAAGAATACCCAATACAGATTCCTTTCAGCTGTCCTGTCTCTCCTAATAAGGTAAGGAGGGAAGCTGAGAAGCTTTATATAAAGGTCACAGCCCAGAGACACAGGTTCACTAAAGGGCTGAGACCTAACCATAGGACTACAGAACTCCTTCCCTTCCTACCTCACCTCCCATGTCAATAGAGCTCCAATATAAAAGGGTATTCCAGCTGAAAGAGCCGCATGCAGGTCTCAGACTCTATTTTAAAAAGTCTCTAGGGAAAAAAAAAGTCTCTAGGGAAACCCAAAATCACCAGGGGTAATAAGAGCAAGGATAGTTGAGAAAATTATAGTCTCTGACAAAAAAGCACACATAGTAAACAGCTAGATAAACACGACATTGTGAGCTAAAGGCCTATTTACCATAGCTCTTTTTACTGGTAAATCATGTTGGGGTTTCAACAAAAAATGGCAAGGCATGCTAATATGTGAAAAAGACACTCTGAAGAAACAAAGCAAGCCACAGAATCAGGCTCAGATTTGTCGGAGAGTTGGAAGTTATCAGGCCAGTAATTTAAAATAACTCTGATTAATATGCTAAGGCTCTAAGGAAAAAAGCAGAGAGCATGCAAGAACAGGTGGGTAATATAGGGATGGAGATAGAAATTCTAATAAAGAATCAAAAGATGTAACCTATGTGTTATAGAAATCAGAAGAAGGAGAAAGGAGGAAATTTCTGCCAATTTCCAAAATTAAAGACAAGAAATAATAAAGATCCAGGAAACTACAAACATCAAGCAGGATAATACCAAAAGAAAAAACTATGCCTAGTAATATCATATTCCTTAAAAGAAACCATCAAAAGTTAAAGGAAAAGCCACAGATTAGAAGATATATGCATTACACATAGCCAACAAAGACTTCATATTTGGAATATATATTTTGAAGTCCTCAAATCAATAAGAAATCACCCAGTAGAAAAATTGACAAAAGATATGAACTAGTAATATATAGAAGAGGTAAACACACTACCAAGAAATATGAAGAGATTCATAACTGCATTATAATCAGGGAATTAAAATTAGTATTATAGTAAAATATTATTCTATACCTTTTAGAGCAATATTTTTTTTTTAAGGTTTATTTATTTAAGAGAGAAAGAGAGAACAGGAGCAGGGGTTAGGGTAGGGAGGGGCAAAGGGAGAGGGAGAAGCAGACTCCCCACTGAGCAGGGAGTTCCATGCAGGGCTTGATCCCAAGACCCCAGGATCAGGACCTGAGCCTAAGGCAGACGCTTAACCAACTGAGCCACTTAGGTGCCTCTAGAACAACAATTTTGTAAAAATTTGATAATATCATGTGTTACCAAGTATATAGAAAATGAGAAACCTTCTCTAATAATGGAAAAAAGATACAACTCTTTTTGTGAATGATTGAACAGTTTGTACTAAGCTGAAGATATACAGATCCTATTTCCCAATAACGTCACTCCTGGGCACATACCTTAAAGAATCTCTGACATATTTTATGAGATCAGGGAGGAATTCAAGGCTTCATGTATATCTTTAAGGTTTTATTTAAAAAAAGAAAAAATCTGAGATAGATTTGTCAAAACACCATTCTTACATTTCTTAGCTGGCATAAGGACAATGTCACAGTGGTGTCATCTAATAGTGAGCTTCTGTCTCGACCTTGTCCAAAGCTTTCACCATCTTCAAAGAGAAAACTGAAAAGAGATTTAAAAAAAATAATTATTTTAATGAGAACACAAAAAATGATTTATTGCTTCTGCTAGAAAATAAAATTTATTCTAAATAATCATTCCCTCATCAAAGAAAGAAATTTTAGACTAGATGGATTAATTAAAAATATGTATTTAATATGTTTATATTTCACCAAACAATTCTCATTTTTAAATATAAATTGAGTTCGTATGAATACAGTATACAAATAGAAAGCATTTTAGGAATACAAGAGTGTGATTTATTCTCTTTGCTCATGCCAATTCAATGCTAAAATTACTCTCTTGACAATATGTGTATGTACTCCTGAGGAAGTTTATATGAGTGAGAAATGATAAAAGAAGAAAGAAAAATCATGATAGTAACTTCTCAGGAGAAAGAATAGTGAATAATAAATGCATAAAATTTCTTTAGGATTTCAGAGAAATAATTTTGAGAATTTACATATACCTTGAAATTTCCATCATCTTATTTCCCGGTGTTCTGTTTAATTCAAAGTGTGAGAAATATAATTGACTGAAATATCAGTTTAAGGGGGAAAAAATAGAGACCCAGTAGTCTACTCAAATAATTAACCTAAAAATTTAACATGTGAAGAAAAAAATGATCAGCAGGTAATTTTTATTGTTATCTACAATGATCAAATCTAGTACTAAAATCTAAAATTAAAAATTAAACCATGAGAGACTATGGACTCTGAAAAACAAGCTAAGGGTTTTGAAGGGACGGGGGGTGGGAGGTTGGGGGAACCAGGTGGTGGGTATTAGGGAGGGCATGGATTGCATGGAGCACTGGGTGTGGTGCATAAACAATGAATTCTGTTACGCTGAAAAGAAATAAAAAATTAAAAAAAAATTTAAAGCATTGGTGGAAACTTAAGAGATTTAGGTTCACATCTTTACAAATAAATACAAACAGCAATGGAACAGTAACAATTTTGGTCCTTAGAGTTGTACTGTTAATTAACTTTCAGTCTAATTTACATGATGATGTCCAAGATCTTATGTGGTTCTACAGTTTTCATAACAGTGATTTAGTACCATGATGATCTCTAGGACAATGAGGCCATAGAGTACATTTACAATTGTAACTGGAAATAAAAAATAGTTACTTATAATAGGCACACTAGTCTACTTTATTAACTCTCTTGAATATTACTATTCTTTCTGACTTGTACGTTTTTCATTTTTGAACATTAATTATTAAAGCTATTCCATAATAATGGATCTACTTCAAATAGATCAGAAAGCAAATTATGTATTAAAATATTTAAAAACTTATTAAAAATAATAAAATGTTAATGCGAATTCTTCAAATAAAAGCTTCAGCCAAAAAAAACAAGGTATTGACTTCCAGTTGCTTTCATAATCACTTAATTGGAATGTCTAGCAAAGAAATCCCAAATTAAATAAAAATGTTATTACTGAATGTTTTTCACTTCTAAGAGAAACTTTCTTTCCTTACTTGGGGAGTGTGCAGATAGGTGGTTTAGACCGAATGATCTCCTTGTTGACAAGCTCTTTCTCCAAGTCACCTCCAGCTAAACACCAAAGGTAATATACTTCTTCAATAGATCTTTCTGCCAGGTAATCACTGTTTATATCTATTAATAGCAAATGGAAAAGAATCATAGCTATTATACTTTTTGTTTTTATCAAAAGGCAATAGGCAATAATAGCTGATATTCTCAAAATTAATTGAAGAACACAGCAAGAGTCCCTTTAATAAGAACATTCATACTATAAACTGCACAAAGGATGAAATGCAGATATACATATTGGATGTACATTCAGTTTCTTTGAGAAAAAATAGAATTTTTACCCTCTATATTAGAGTTACGTGGAAAATATATTCTATATATCAGGCTCTGTGGAGAAGGGATAAGGGCAGAAAAAAGCACTTGGATAGTTAACTAACACAAACTATCCCATCCTTCATATCTTGAGGCATCTGCTGCCTCTTCTGAAGAGTCTTTCTTACTGTCTGAGGCACACTATGATTCTACTGCACTATGTTCACATTTAATTTATGTATAATAGTAATATAAATGTTTATCTGCCTCTCCATTTGGCATGAATGTTATTTGAAGTTATAGTGCATGGAACATAGCAGGAACTCAAAAAACTATTTGACTGAATGAATGTTTAGTAAATATTTCCTGCTATGACTTACATCTTGATAACTCTTCAATGTAAGAATATTATTGGTGCCACTAAAACACATTCTGAGAATGGTAATCTTTATAGATGAATGAAAAGAAAAAAGCTGATATTCTCTTACAATGTGGAATATAATGGTATGGACTTCTACCTATAATATAATTTTTAGAGATCATTTATAATAAATTATGTAGAATATGATATATGTATGTTGTAGTGGAAATTCCACTGGGAATTAGCAATTTTGGCATTAAAATTTGAGATGAAAATAGGACTTTGGTTTGCATAACAAATTTTTTTTGGTGCCACTTCCTCAATTCTTAAAAGTTCTTGCTCCAAAGCAAGTTAAATTTAAAGGATTAAAAAGTTAGATGGTATAAGAGACTCTTAATCTCACAAAACAAACTGAGGGTTGCCAAGGGGAGGGGGTTAGGGAGAGGGTGGTGGGGTTATGGACATTGGGGAGGGTATGTGCAATGGTGAGTGCTGTGAAGTGTGTAAACCTGGAGATTCACAGACCTGTACCTCTGGGGCTAATAATACATTATATGTTTATAAAAAATAAAAATAATTATTAAAAAAAAGAAAGAAAGAAAGAAAGAGAAAAAAAGAGAAAAAAAGGTGGTTATATTTTAAGCAAATCCAAAATTATCTCTGAATTCCCAGACAGGTATCCATAAAGCCTTACTAGTGTAATATATATGTTGTTGGTAAATGCAAAACTGAAAGTAGGATAAGGGTACTTTCTTTAAAAATAAAACACTGTTTTCGGTCTTATTTATCATTACCTTTACATAGCTGACTGATATCCTCAGGCAGAGTCAAATCAGCACATCTCAAAGAAGATGAAAACAGACTGGCAGGTTTGGTAAAGGGAGTATATAAAGGTGACACTTCACTAAATACCTTGTCCTGCATTAATTCATCGGCAGTTGGCCTTGAGAAAAATTTAAAACACACAGTAGGAATGAGATACAAATTTCATCATTAGAAATTCTTGGCATCACTTATTTTAAAAGTTATAAAATGTAGAAAATTAATTTTCAAGTGATTTAATTATAATTTATGTTTACCAGGGTAAATCAACTTTCTTTTTTTCTTAAATTGCTGTGTAATGCTGACCTTTTAATGTTTATTCCCTGATTTATGTGTCTCATTACTCTCTTCAAAAGTAAAAATCCCATATATCACAGCGGTGCCAAATTAGCCAGTGCCTTACCTAATTTTGAAAATAGTGGTATGAAAAAAGATCACTGGAAATATGAATAATCTTCTTATATTGAAAAATCTGATAAAATAGTTTGTAAAACTTTCATAATACATGGCTTTTGTATTATATGATGTAGGCCTGTTTCTGAATATGGTGTGAAATGAATCTTGTGGCTTTGGAAAAAAATTAGAAGAAAAATAACAAATTCCTACAGAGCTTCTTAACGTAAGAAAAAAATGATAAGAGCTAGCATATAGTTTATATCAGGAGTCAGATAACTATGGCTCTCGGGTTAAATTCACCTACTGTCTATTTTTATATGGTTCATGAGCTAAAAATGGATTTTGTATTTTTAAATAGTTGAAAAAATCAAAATACTATTATTTTTTGATATGTGAAAATTATACAAAACTCAAGTTTCAGTATCTAAAAGTAAAGTTTTATTGGAACATAGCAACACTAACTCATTTAGGTATTGTCTTTGGCTGCTTTTAAGCTACAAGATCAGTGCTGAATCGCTGTGACAGACTATGGTCCATGAAGTCAAAAATACTCGCTATCTGGTCCTTACCAAAAAGAGTTTGTTGATTCCTGAGTTAAATAAACACAATAGCACATCAGGCTTTTTTTTTTTTTTTTGTAAAATATGATTCGAGAATATATTTTATGATGTGGAGTTTAATATCTACGTTTAGAAATATCTGCACCTACATTTAGAAGAATATGCTTGCTTTAATATGAAAAAAAGAATCATACTTTGCAATATTTCATGTGCATTTTTTTTTTTTAGTTTAGTTAACCATGATTATTTCCCTGGTTATCTGCCAAATTTTCAATTAACACTATTGTCAGTGGGTCCAACCAAATTAACTATGGCAAAATGTACTTAGAAACTTGTGTCATGGATGATGTTACAGCATACTGAAGGAACTATCACTAACTCAAATTGCCCATTAAATAACCAGCAATCAACTATAAAAAAACCAATGTTTCTTTAAGTTACTTACACATGGATCTGCGGCTGACAAATGTGAAGTAAATATAATCTTAAATATCGACTGGCAATGTGTTTGATTTTTCTAAAGCACAAAAATAAACACTGGAAAATGCTCCTTACAAAATTTGCTAGAATAATGGCACACATTCAAGGGGACAGTTAAAAGTCTTAAATACACCACCAGTACAGAAAATAATAATAACCTATCCTTAGCAGAGTCTAGATGAGTACTTGTATATAAAAATGAAGTGACTGTATGCAAATGTTGAATTTTTTCCCTTTTGTGCTTTTTTTGTGCTTTTTGCATCTTATCAAAGATTATTATATATGAGCATCTTCATTTTTTACTTTTACCTTGACTATGATTTACCTGTGTTACTGAATATCTTAATTAAAATTCTAAACTAATAATGCCTTTTGGTTTTCTTCCTCCTCTCTTAATGTGGCATTAAACATAAAAACAAAAAAATTATTTTTTTAATACCATTCCACTCTTCCTAACATGTATTGATAAAGATGTTTTTCTAAAGACTAATTAGAATATGTTATTTTCAAATATCATATACTTAAGGAGTTTAGGAAAGACAACTGTAAGGCTAACAGTGACATCACCAAATGAAAACAAATAATAATACTTATAAGAAATCCTTTTATATTGCCAATAATTATTAGTTGACCTCACCATTTATTGAAGTTCTAGGTTAAATACAACTGCCAATAAGCTTTGTTGTAATTTCTCTTATGTCATTCATGTTTGGGAATATCTACAATTTAGCTGATTTTCTAATTGGAGAGCCATTAACTTCTTTGGGAATGTGCCAGTTTTCTGACAGTGGTTTAATTACTGTTTTCTTCTTTTATTAATACATATTAGTGCATAACTAACAGTTATGATACTAGTGTCAATTATGTATTCTTATATATATGTAAATATTCTTATTTAATCCATTACTATTATAAGTAATAAGAAAAACTACAAATACTTTTATACTAAAGATATCAGCATAATCTCTAAGTCTTAATAATATAAACCTCTTGGAAGGGTGGAAGGTGAGACACTTCTTCAAAAGATTTATCACATTTTCGGGAAGGTCCTGGTAAATAAAAAAGAAAGAATTATTTAAAATGATCCATTTAAAAAATATATTTTACTCACACTAGTCAGAAAGGCTAAAATTAACAAGTCAGGAAACAACAGATGTTGGCAAGGATGCAGAGAAAGGGGAAACTTCTTACACTGTTGGTGGGAATGCAAACTGGTGCAGCCACTCTGGAAAACAGCATGAAGGTTCCCCAAAAAGTTGAAAACAGAGCTAACCTACAACCCAGCAACTGCACTACTCGAAGTTAATTGAAAGGACACAAACATAGTGATTTGAAGGGGTACTTGGACCCCAATGTTTATAGTATCAGTGTCCATAATAGCCAAACTATGGAAAGAGCCCAGATGTCCACCAACAGATAAATGGATAAAAAAGATGGGGTATGTATACATAATAGAATATTACTCAGCCATCAAAAAGTGAAATCTTGTCATTTGCAACAACGTGGATGGAACCAGAAGGTATTATGTTAAGCGAAATAATAAGTCAATCAGAGAAAGACAATTGTTATATGATTTCACTCATGTGGAATTTAAGAAACAAAACAGAGGAGCAAAGGGGGAGGGAGGGAAAAATAAAACAAGACATGGTCAGAGAGGGAGACAAACCATGAGACTCTTAACCATAGGAAATAAACTAAGGATTGCTGGAGGGGAGGAGGTGGGGGATGGGGAAACTGGTTGATGGGCATTAAGGAGGGCATGTGATATAATGAGCACTGGGTGTCATATGCAACTGACAAATCACTAAATTCTACCTCTGAAACCAATAACATACTATATGTTAATTAAATTGAATTTAAATAAAACATTTTTTAAAAATAAAAGAATTATTTAAAATGATCCATTTAAAAATATATTTTACTCAAATGTTTGCTATTGTAGGACATTTTGATTTTTCTAAAAAGTCTTTTTATTTGGACTTTATACTAATTTATATTAGCTTATCACTCTGTGAATAAACAAAAATCTGAACAGAAATAAACATAGCTTTAAAATAGCTTGCTGTTAGATCTCAAGTATACAAAATACATATATTTCAGTAACAGATTAATGACAAACCTTTATGATGTCCAGACAACCATGCTCTTCGGCCAGAACTATTATAGTGTCATCTACGCAATCTGTAAAACAGAAAAATTGCATGAAGTAATGCTACTTTTCTTATCTATCAGAACTGAACTCAGATAGTTTTTTAAAAAACTGTGTTATGCAGTTTTGGAACCTGGAATATTAAAAGGATTGTGACTTTGTTAAGTTTTGTTACATTTTTTGATAAAAATAAAGACTTTAAACACTAAATATTAATTGAATTACAGATACTAGAAGATAGCCACTTAAATAATAACAAAAAGCAGTGGTTCAAGATAAAGATTCTCTTGCTCTCCCTCCCTATACATGTAATGCACATATACATATTACTCTTTTGCATTTACATAATTTGGAGAATGTACACGTATCTCTGGGGGTTTAAAGTATACATTTTACAATCCATATCAAAATATTAATACCAAACTTCAATGAACTAGAACAAACAATCCTAAAATCTGTATTGATCCACAAAAGACCTTGAATAGCCAAAACAATCTTGAAAAAGAACAAAACTGGAGATATCATGATCCCAGATTTCAAGAAATACTACAAAGCTGTAGTAATCAAAACAGCCAACAAAAAACCCCAAAATCTTCCCATTTGCAACAACGTGGATGGAACTAGAGGGTATTATGCTAAGTGAAATAAGTCAGTCAGAGAAAGACAAATATCATATGATCTCTCTGATATGAGGAATTTGAGAGGAAGGGTGGGGGGTCATTGGGGGAAGGGAGGGAAAAAACGAAACAAGATGGGACTGCGGAGGGAGACATACCATAAGAGACTCTTAATCTCAGGAAACAAACTAAGGGTTGCTGAGGGTGGCGGGGTTGGGATAGGGTGGCTGGGTTATGGACATTGGTGGGTGCTGTGAACTGTGTAAGACTGATGATTCACAGACCTGTATCCCTGAAACAAATAATACATTATATGTTAATAAAAACAAACACACAAACAAACAAACAAACAAAAACCAGTATGGTACTACACAAAAACAGACACACAGATCAATGGAACAGAATAGTAAGCCCAGAAATAAATTCATGCTTACAGGGCCAAATTTATCTTCCACCTAAGAGGCAAGAATATGCAATGAGAAAAAAGACAGTCTCTTCAACAAATTGTCTTAGGAAAACTGGACAGCCACATGCAAAAGATGAAACTGGACCACTTTCTTACACCATACACAAAAATAAACAAAAAATGGGTTAAGGACCTAATTGTAGGGGTGCCTGGGTGGTTCAGTCGGTTAAGCAACTGCCTTTGGCTCAGGTCATGATCTCAGCGTCCTGGGATCGATCCCCTCAGTAGGCTCCCTGCTCAGAGGGAGTTTGCTTCTCCCTTTCCCTCTGCTCCTCTTCCCCATTTGTGCTCTCTCTGTGTCTCAAATAAATAAATACAATCTTAAAAAAAAAAAAAAAGGACCTGTGAGACCTGAAACCATAAAAATCCTAATAGAGATAACAGGCAGGAATTTCTCTGACATCGGCTGTACAGCATCTTTCTAGATATGTCCCCTGAGGCAAGGAAAACAAAAGCAAAGATAAACTGCTGGGACTACATCAAAATAAAAGGCTTGTACAGTGATGGAAAAAAACAACAAAAATAAAAGACAACCATTGAATGGGTAAAGATATTTGCAAATGACATATCTGATAAAGGGTTAGTTTCCAAAATATATAAAGAACTTAAACAACTCTTTAATCACTATATTGTAAACTTGAAACTAATATAACACTGTATGTTAACTATAGTAATTTAAAATAAAATAAAAAAAAGAATTTATATAATTCAACATCTTAAAAAAAAAATCCAACAAAAAATGGGCTGAAGACATGAACAGACATTTCTCCAAAGACATACAGATGGTTAACAGACACATGAAAAAAGTGTTCAATATTACTCATAATCAGGGAAATGCAAAGTAAAATCTCAATGAGATACCACCTCACACCTGTCAGGCTAAAACAAAAAAATACAAGAAACAATAAATGTTGGCAAGGATGCGGAGAAAAAGGAACCCTTGTGCACTGTTGGCAGGAAAGCACACTGGTACAGTCTCTGTGAAAAACAGCATGGAAGCTCCTCAAAATATTAAAGATAGAAGTAACATGATCCAGTAATCCCAGTACTGGCTATTTACCCAAAGAATAAAAAACACTAATTCAAAAAGATATATACACCCCTATGTTTACTGCATCATTATTTATAATAGTCAAATTATGGAAGCAGCCCAACTGTCCACTGATAGATGAATGGATAACAAAGATGTGGTATGTATATACACAATGGAATATTACTTAGCTACAAAAAAGGGCAGATTCTTGCCATTTGCAGCAACATGTATGGGTCTAGAGAGTATAATGCTAAGTGAAATAAGTTAGAGAAAGACAAATACCATATGATCTCACTCATTTGTGGAATTTAAGAATCAAAACAAATGAAGAAAAAGAAATTTAAAAAAACAGACTCAACTATAGAGAAAAAACTGATGGTTACCAGAGAGGAGATGGGTAGGGGAGGCAGGTAAAACAGGTAAGGGAACTAAAAGTACATTTATCATGATGAGGACTGGGTAATGTCTATACATTGTTGAATCACTACATTGTACACCTGAAATTAATATAACACTGTATGTTAACTATACTGAAATTAAAATTATAAAAATAATAAAGTCTAAGTTTAGTCTGTAGACCATATTAAGAAATCTAAGACTTCTTAAAAGTCTTATTATCAATATCTGAAACTAAACATTGTAAATACGGTAACATTTTGTGCAATTATATTTATAATTCATTATTATTTGATATTTATTGGTACTTTTCAGTACATATTCTTATTTGTAAACCCTATTAACATGGACATCAATTTGTCACTCTTTTACATAGAGTGCTCTATCAGTTTTTCTCTCCTTTATTACTGCATGTGCTTAATTTATTCTACTCTGAAGTAGATTACATACATTTATGTAAACTTGAATTAAATATTAAGACCTAATATACATGTAAAATAAATGAGCTTGTTATAAGGAAAAATAAATATTCTTCTCAGTCATTATTCACACATGATTCATCAAATAGAAACTCAAAACTTAAGCTATGTTGTCTGAAGGTAAACTACTACAGAGAAGTTTATTTATTCAGATATTTTGATTTCAGAACTTAGTTTACTTGGCTAGATCATGAAGCTAAGAAGATACTTATCTACATTATAATTTCTTAATGAGTAAGGAAAGCACTACAATAATACTCCAGAAGGCACTCTTAAGTTGTCCTATTAATGCTTACCACTGATCATTAGAACATTAAAGAAATTCAGGATATTTCAGTGTATTCACTTTTTTAGAACATATTCTTAATGTGTATGATTACTAACAGTCACTAAAGATTATATTTGTAGTTGAAACATAATCATTTGTGAGACACTTACCTAATGTAAGCAAAAATTTTAGTCTTTCAGAAATATCCAAGCTCTGAAATAATTTTCTTCCCTGAATAAAACAGGAAAACAAATTCATGTTAACATTTACATCTTTTTTCAGGGAGGCATTATTCCCCCCAGAGATGAAAATGATTTTATCAGGTATCTCTTTTTTTCTTCAGAGGTTTTATTTGACTTTTAAAGTAGCACCACTAAGGAAAAATTATCAGTTTGACATTCAAACATTTCATATATTTAAGGATCATTACATTCTAGTTTAGAATCAAACATTCTTCACTTTTGAGAGCTATATATATCTGGTTGTCTAGAGAGATTCCAGGCCACCAGGAGCCTTATGTAAGATACTAAGATGACCCCAGGGAAGATTCATATTATCCTTACATTTACCCAACTAATTCTTACTTATATATCATTATCCAGGTAATCTGCTATCTCCATTAAGAAACATTCAATGACATGCCTTCCTCCTCCCACAATGAATTAGACAATCATCCCTTATGCTCCCATAGCACCTGCTATATTTATTTTAAGATACATATATTGTATTTTAATTGTTTCCTTATTATTCAGCTTCAGGGTGCTGCTTGAAATAGAGTCTGGAATCAGTCATAACTTCAACAATTAATGTGTCAAGCAAAAATTGTGTGCCAAATTGGACTTCTGGCCACAAGCTATATAACTTGGGCAAATACTTAACCACCTTAGGTTACACTTTTTTCATTTATAAAACTGGAACATTAACTGTACATGCCATAGAGGTTGCAGTAAAGATTACAGAATGTATAAAAAAGTGCCTCACATTTTTTGCACATAGAAAATCATTCATAAATGTTGGCTATTATTTTTTTTTTACAAACAAATTAAACTTATAGGATCCTTTAAGTAGTCTTAGAAGGAAAGTCTTAAGAAGATAGCCTGGTCTTTATGTGGAGAAAAAAAGACTCTGTTTTGTTTTGTTTTGTTTTGTTTTTTAATAAAGAGAGAGCAAAAAGATTTCTTAAAGTGTCGCCCCCTGCTCTTGGAGCTGACTTGTTAGTGCCTCATTCTTCTCCTGTGCCCCGTCAGGAGGCGGCATTAAAGACTTAAGAAATTAGGGGCGTCTGGTTGGCTCAGTGGGTTAAGCCTCTGCCTTAGGCTCGGGTCATGGTCTCAGGGTCCTGGGATTGAGCCCCGCATCAGGCTCTCTGCTCAGCGGTGAACTTGCTTCTCCCCCTCTCTCTGTCTGCTTCTTTGCCTACTTGTGATCTCTCTGTCAAATACATAAAATCTTAAAAAAAAAAAAGACTTATGAAATTAGAACTACAGGTAGAGAGATCATTGAAAAAAAGTTGCCATTCCTCTCTCAATTTTTTACATTATCTTATTAATCTTTAAGAAATACAGGTTTGATTTTATCAATATCTTGTTTAAAAATTTAAATGGTCCCCCATGCCTTATGTCATTTAAATATAAACTTCTCAATTTAGCATTCAAAATCTCCTAGATATCTTTTCAATCTAGGTTCTTACTATGTATCTACCTGTGATGAACATACACACACACACACACACACACACACGCAAAGCAGTTCAATTTGATTACTTACTTGCAATACAGTGAATATACTCTGCCTATATGATGATATGATATGATTGATGATTACAAAAGATCATATGATTTTGACTTATGTTATTTTCCTACAGTAATTTTTCTTCATTGTTATCAAAATTTTATATATATCCTTAATTGCATTGCCACTCTTGAATGTTAATTTTGTGAGTTAAAGATTTCAAAATTCAAATTACTTTCTCTCAGCATTTTGATGATATTGTGCCACTGTTTTCTTTTTTATTTTATTTTATTTTATTTTTAAGATTTTATTTATTTATTTGACAGACAGAGATCACAAGTAGGCAGAGAGGCAGGCAGAGAGAGAGGAGGAAGCAGGCTTCCTGTTGAGCAGAGAGCCTGATGCGGAACTCGATCCCAGGACCCTGGGATCATGACCTGAGCCGAAAGCAGAGGCTTTAACCCACTGAGCCACCCAGGTTCCCGCGCCACCATTTTCTAACATCCAAATTACTAAGAGGTTTAACGCCAATCTCATTCTCGGTGTAGGTAGTATGTCTTTTCTGACACATTTTAAGATTTTCTCACTGACACTGATAAAGTCATCATAGCTTACTAAAGGCAGGCTGGTATGTTAAGAGTACAGCTTTGGGTATAGTTGATGGATACAAATCTGCTCAAGTACTTACTATGATGTAACTAGGACAGGCTGCTTAATTTTTCTGTACCTCAATTTCCTGATCTGTAAACTAAAGATAACAATTAGACAAATTTTATAAAACTGTTGTGAGTACTGATTGAGATAATAGAGATTAGAAAAGTATTTAACTTATGAAAAGTTCTTAATAAATGTTACCCATTATTTTATTACTGGTTGTCTCATAAAAGTTTAGTATATGATTTGTAGGTATTTGTTGTTGTATGTTGTGCTTTTTTAAAAAATTTGTTCTACAAGGTAATTAGAGGGTTCTTTCAAACGAAGAAATTTACACTCAGCTTCTGATACTACTATATGACAGATATGAAAATATCTGGCTCTATCCTCCCTATTTATTTATTTATTTAAGATTTTATCTATTCATTTGACAGAGAGAGATCACAAGTAGGCAGAGAGACAGGCAGAGAGAGGGGGTTAGCAGGCTCCCTGCTGAGCAGGGAGCCTGACACAGGGCTCGATCCCAGAACCCTGAGATCATGACCTGAGCCAAAGATAGATGCTTACCAACTGAGCCACCCAGGCGCCCCTCTCCCTGTCTTTTAAAATTTATATTTTCAATCTCTTTATTTCTTTGTGACATAATCTAGGATAATTACTCAGTTTTACTTTCTACCTTTAGTGTGTCTAGTTTCCTCTGATTCATCTAGTTATTTCAATAGTTACATGTTTTTCTCTTAAAATTCTTAACTGGTTCTTCTTTTCAGTAAGTATTCTTGATGAATTGTTTCTATAATTGTTTCACAAATGGAATTGTTTCCTTTATCTCCTAAAGAACACATACTTTTACATTAAAGTCCTTTCAATGGTGTAAATTCTTCTATTTGTTGTTTCTTTTTTATTGCAGATATATGTATTTACATCATATATCATATTGTAGATGTATTGTTTTAGGTGTTTGGTATTTCCTAGATATGTACTCACCTATATACATCTTCTGGACTATGGAAACTTCTGGGCGGCAGGGTGGCTATACAGCCTTCTGGTGCCAAGCAAGAATTTGCTAGCAAACCTGTTTTGGTATAGTTTTTCCTCTATTTCCTAGGATTTCTAGTGTACAAACATTCCCTTTTTAGTTATTAGTGTGCTATTAATGTATATCTTAATATTTTATATCAATTCTAAAGCTTTGATGAGGTAGAGGGAGATTTAAGCTTATGTTCAATATGTCATTCTAAAACTAGATGGTCTAAACTTAAGCATTACTTAAAATGCTATGAAGTCCCTATTATGAAATTAATATTTCCTTTCTTGGAATTCACATAGCTCTTCTGTGCTTATCTTTGAAGTTTATGGATTTGAATTAAATTATAAGCTCTTTGACAATGTGTCTTAATCACAGTTTACCACCTATTGCATTCGTCATGATGTTATACACAGAGTAATTAGTCATCTACATTTGTTGAACTGAATTACTCATATAAGACACACCCTGGGGGTGCCTGGATGGCTCAGTGTGTTAAAGCCTCTGACTTCGGCTTGGGTCGTGGTCCAAGGGACCTGGGATCGAGCCCCACATCAGGTTCTCTGCTCATCAGGGAGCCTGCTTCCCTTCCTCTCTCTCTGCCTGCCTCTCTTCCTACTTGTGATCTCTGTCTGTCAAATAAATAAATAAAATCTTAAAAAAAAAAGACTTACCCTGATCATTAGTAAAGAGTTTAGATATATGTGATGTAATAAAAGGGAAAAGCTGTATATTTCACACTTATACTTACTTACACTTCACATTCAGCATTCCAATAAGAGTTTTCATTTAGGCTATGATTTTAAACAAAAGTGAGATTTGCTATCAATTAATATCAACGAAAAGTAAAATGGCATTTTTGTTTAGAAAAAGCAGTGCCAATATGTAAATTATTTTATGATTTAAAGTCTAATATAAAATATTATAATCATATTTTTATTAATCATAAAATATTTTAGTATAATAAAAGATAACAGTGATGGACTATTTGCTATGTAACACACCGTACTAAGTACTTTATATATATTATCTCATTTAGTTTTTCTAACAACTATATAATATAGACAAAAAATTTCTGCTTGTAAAGACCTCAATGTCCAAGTAAAGTACACAAATATGACACATGCTAAAATAGAAGAGGACAGCAAGGAAGACAAGGACCTAATGCTGGCAGGTATTTGAAAGTAGGACTGAGAGACCGTTAGTTGTCCCTCCAAATCCATTCTCATTGCTTTCTCAATATGTATGTGTCCCAGCTAAAGACTGCATTTTTAGTGTCCCTTGTATAGATATGCAATGTGGCCACATAAGTAAATTGTCACCAATGAAATGTAAAGGGTTGACATTTGCACTTTTAGATCATCTTCTTAAAGAATAATTACCATGAACTCACTTACCTCCTTCCCTTATGCCTAAAAGGTAATAAAGAAACAACTATGGAAACCAGACGTTTGAGATTGGTGGAGCCATAGCCTAGCTTTGTGCATGACATGGACTGCTGTTAAATCAGGGAAAGAACATCTATGTTCTTTAAACTACTATATTTTTAAAATTTCTTTCTTGTCAATAGCAACTTAGTCTTTGCCCTAATAAATATAGAGTGTCTGAGAAAGATCTCAAAAAACACAACTCAACTACTAAGTGATTCTTGTAAGAAAACAGGAGAGAAGAAGGTATTTTGGGAAAAAAGAATACCACAGAAAGGGGGACCATGAAGATATCAAAGAGTATACATAGCTTTAGGGTAACTCTTTCTAGAACTGTTTAATTTTTTATATTTAGTACAGTATAAATTCTTTATATTTAGTAAAGTATAAGTACTTTATAAAGATACCAAAATGATAAGAAAATAAATTGTCAAACAGGATTTTTTTAACAAGTCATACGAGATTTAAGCCTTTTTCCCTTATATCTAGCCAATCCACAAAGCAAAAACATATTACTAAATAGCTTTCTTATCAGAAAACTTATTTTAGGGGTTCCTGGGTGGCTCAGTCATTAAGTGTCTGCCTTCGGCTCAGGTCATGATCCCAGGGTCCTGGGATCGAGCCCCACATCAGGCTCCTTGCGCAGCGGCATGCCTGCTTCTCCCTCTCCCACTCCCCCTGCTTGTATTCCCTCTCTCGCTGTATCCTTCTGTCAAATAAATACATCTTTTTTAAAAAAAAAGAAAAACTTATTTTAATAAGCACACAATTTCTTTTTATCAGTTTAATATTTCTCTATACATACCACACAAAGCTCAAATAAAATGATTCCAAGAGACCACACATCTGATTTGGGGCCAGAAGGCAATGGTTTTTCACTTGACACATGATCAGTGGTTTTGAAAATTCCTTGTGCAATTACCTCAGGTGCCAAGTATGATGGATACCTGCAATGATACATTAAACAAATGAATAGTTACTACAAACTACAAAGGGAGAAAAAGTAGTACTACATATTTACTATCTGTTTGATAAGATCTATGTAAAAGTCCAGTACAATTAAATTAAAAATTTTTGCTAGGAAGATTTTAAACTAACCATCATAATATAGGTCTTTCATGTCCAGAAATCAAGAGAAAATATATATGCATCTTAAATAATTTTAAAACTATTGTGTCTCTCTGAAGCATTAATTCCTTTCTTTGCTTTCCTCTCTTTTTAATACATTGCCATCTTGTAGTAGTCTGTTTTCAGGTGTTTTCTTTTCCTCCTTATTACCTGTCTTCTCCTTACACTTAACTATTAATTAAAGTGCATTTTATCTTGGAAAATAGTACATATTCTTTTGAGTAGTAGAAATGTCAACATCTTTAAAGAAACATAAACTGAAAACTAAAATTCTCTCCCATTTCTGTGCTCTAGGCACCCATACATATTTATAGATATAGATAAACTTGACCATCCATCAACACTACCCCACAGGGCAGCATACTATACATTCTACTCTGCACAACTTTTTTTTTTTTCAGTTAAAGTATATTTTAGAGATTATTCTAATTCTCTTTGAAAACTGCCAACAATTTTATTGTAGTAATAATGCACTTAATTAAAAAAAATGCACTCATTTTATTTGACCAAACTCTGAAGAACATTTTGGAAGTTTCATTCCTACATGGATAATCAATTGAGCCCTATTCCATTTATTGAAAATGCTATTTACTGCCAACTAGTCCACAGTACCAGTTTCTACCACAAAGAAAATCTCTACATACATGTTGATTTGCATCTTGGCTCCCTATTTTGTTCCACTGGTAAACTTGCTGACACCATACCATTATACTATCTTAAGTCTATAACATTATATAAGTAATTGCCAATAATTGCTAAGACTAGTCCTCTCAAAAAACACACATCTTTTTCCAAAATCTATAAAGAACTTACCAAACTCAACACCCAAAGAAAAAGTAATCCAGTCAAGAAATGGGCAGAAGACATTAACAGACTTTTCTCCAAAGAAGATGTACAAATGGCCAACAGACACATGAAAAAATGCTAAACATCATCATTTAAAATCAAGGAAATACAAATAAAAAACAATGAGATACCACCTCACACCAGTCAGAATGGCTAAAATTAACAAGTCAGGAAATAAGAGATATTGGTAAAGATGTGAATAAAGGGAAATCCCTTTACACTGTGGGTGTGAATGCAAGCTGGTACAGCCACTCTGGAAAACAGTATGGAGGTTCCTCAAAAAGTGAAAACAGAGCTACCCTATGACCCAGCAATTGCCCTACTAGGTATATACCCCAAAGTTACAAATGTAGTGATCTGAAGGGGCACATGCACCCCAATGTTTATAGCAGCAATGTCCACAATAGCCAAACTATGGAAAGGGTCCAGATGTCCATCAACAGATGAATGGATAAAGAAGATGTGGTATGTATATATGCAATGGAATATTACACAGCCATAAAAAATGAAACCTTGCCATTTGCAACAATGTGGATGGAACTAGACGGTATTATGCTAAGCAAAATAAGTCAGTCAGAGAAAGACAACTGTCATATGATTTCACTCATACGTGTAATTTAAGAAATGAAACAGAGGAATAAAGGGGAAGGGAGGAAAAAATGAAATGAGATGAAATCAGAGAGAGGGACAAACCATAAGAGACTCTTAACCATAGGAAATAAACTGAGGGTTGCTAGAGGGGAGTGGGGTCGGGAATGGAGAAAATGGGTGACGGGCATGAAAGAGGGCACGTGATGTAATGAGCACTAGGTGTTATATGCAACTGATGAATCACTGAACTCTATCTCTGAAATTAATAATATATTATATGTTAATTAACTGAATTTAAATTAAAAAATACAATGTTGACTCTCCCGCATCCCCCAAAAAACTACATACACCTTTTAATTTCTCTGTAGGAGTGTCTAGGTAGTTTTCAGATGTTTGTTCTCTTTATATATACATTTAGAACTATCTTGTCAACTTGTTTTTCTCTCTCTTTCTCCCTCCCTTTCTCTCTCTCTCTCTCACACACACACACAGAGCTGGAATTTTTATTGAAATTAGATCAAATGTAACACAGGTTGGGGAGAATTGGCATTTTTCTGATACCTACCCTAACAATCTATGAGCAAGTATCTATATTTATTTAGGCCTTTCATAATATCTTTTAAAAAAAAGATTTATATTTCTTTCACAAAGGTGCTTTCACAGAAGTAAAATATCTGCTTAGATTCTTATTAGGTATTTCACATTCTTTTGCTGATGTGTAAATAATTTCTTTGTATTAATTTTGTATCTAGCAACATCACTAAACCCTCAACATTTATGGGAGTTTTCTTTTGAGTAGTCTGTAGATAAGCAAATCAGTTACACTTAACTGATTTGTTTATAGTGACAGTTTTGTTTACTCCTTTCTATAATTATAATTTTTAGTTCTTTTGCTGCCTTATGTGGTAAAACTGCTAATATGAAAATAACTGCTGATAGTTGACCTCTTTGTCTTTTTGTTTTTTTTTTTTAAAGATTTATTTATTTCTTTAGTTGACAGAGATCACAAGTAGGCAGAGAGTCTGGCAGAGAGAGAGGAGGGGAAGCATGCTCCCTGCTGAGCAGAGCACAATGTGGGGTTTGATTCCAGGACCCTGGGATCATGATCTGAGCTGAAGGCAGAGGCTTTAACCCACTGAGCCACCCAGGTGCCCTGATCCTCATCTTTTAAAAATACTTTTAACCTTTCACCATTATAGTTTCTCTGCAGAAATTTCTGTCAGTGTTAACCATGAAGAAATTTTGAAAATTTTGAAGACCCCTTCTTTTTATTACAAAAAGAACAAATGATTCTTTTCCTTTTATATGTTAATGAGTTTAAACACATTAATTAATTACCTAATGTTTAACCAACCTTGCATTCCTGGACTTTTTGTTTCTAGTAATTTCACTTTGAAAATTGAAATTTTTATTTTCTTTATATATAATTTATAATATATATAATATAAATTTTACAAATAAAATTTCATTATATTATATATATAAATATATCTATATCTATATATATATATACAAAATTTCTTTTCCTTGCCCAACTGCATTCATTAGTACCAGGTATACACTGGCAAATGATAGTGGTGTTAGTAAATATTTTGTTTTAAACCTACTAACTTCGGGGTTGAAATCTATCTACTAACAGGGAGATATAAATAGGTGAGTGATTTTCACTACATTAAGGAAATAGTTACATAATCCCTTTTTATTAAGAATTTAATAAAGAATGTAATGATAAATCTATCAGTTGTTTTTAAGAGACCACAGAAATGGGGACGCCTGGGTGGCTCAGTTCGTTAAGCGGCTGCCTTCGGCTCAGGTCATGATCCCAGCGTCCTGGGATCGAGTCCCACATCGGGCTCCTTGCTCAGCAGGGAGCCTGCTTCTCCCTCTGCCTCTGCCTGCCTCTCTGTCTGCCTGTGCTCACTCTCTCTGACAAATAAATAAATAAAATCTTAAAAAAAAAAAAAAAAAAAAAGAGACCACAGAAATGATTACTTGATCTTTTTCACTTTTGATATATTGTCCTATTGAATTATGTTTATAGATTGCCTAAACCATCTGTATATTGGTAGAATAAACCACACTTGACAGTATCTTCTATATGCTTCTGGTTCTTGTTAACTTTTCTATTTAGGATTTTTTATATTAATATAACATATTTATACTACATAATAATAACAGATAATCAAATATGGGTATGATTTATATTTAAACATTTTATGTGGTACCTAGGGAAGACCAGGATTAATGTTATACTAGCTTACGAGAAAGGATACTGCAAGCTTTTCCTTTAAAAATAACCTTGAGGGCACCTGAGTGGCTCAGTTGGTGAAGTGACTGCCTTCGGCTCAGGTCATGATCTCGGAGTCCTGGGATTGAGTCCCACATCAGGCTCCCAGCTCCATGGGGAGACTGCTTCTCCCTCTGACCTTCTACCCTCTCATGCTCTCTCTCACTCTCTCTCTCAAATAAATAAATAAATAAGTAAATAAATAAATAAAACAATAAAATAAAAATAAGCTTGAAATGCATAGTATTGTAATTTAAATGGCAACAAATTTAACCACTAGGTACAGGTTTGGTAGAATTTGCCTGTGAGTCAATCCAGGTATCTCTGTAGGGAGAGGTAATTTCTTCTACATTTCTATAATTGTAATACCAATTAGAAATTGGTATTTTAAAATTTTAAAATAATTTTAAAATTTAAATAATTTAAATAATTTAAATAATAAAATTTTAAAATAATTTTAAAGTTTAAAATTTAAAATTTTTAAATTTTGAAATTTTCTTTGGGATTAAGTTTTGGTATTTTCGTATTGTATCTCTCTTTTATTCTAGTTTTCAAATTTGCTCAGAGCTAAGCAAAAAAATAATTTATTGAGTCTTCTAATGTTCTCCACCTCTCTAGTTATTTTTCCTTTACTGTATCTTATTTTGTGCATTTGAGTAAGCCATCTTTTTGTTGATTAGGCTAACTAATAAGTGTTTTTATTACAGATGCATTTCTTTTTGTCTCTCAGTACTTTACTATAGTCTGGTGATAGATGTTATAGAAACTTGGTATAGGTTAACTTCAGTATACTTTACTAAAGATAAAAATTTGTATTTATAAAGTACAGGAAAATTTTTAGCAGGAAATTCAATGGTAAATATAAAGGAATTGGTAAGAAATTGTGTTATTGTAAAAAATATTTTCCTATCACACTAAAACACTGTTGTTTTTTTTTTAAGATTTTTTTTTTTTTTTTTTAATTTGACAGACAGAGATCACAAGTAGGCAGAGAGGCAGGCAGAGAGAGAGGAGAAAGCAGGCTCTCCACAGAGAGCCCGATGCGGGGTTTGATCCCAGGACCCCGGGATCATGACCTGAGCCGAAGGCAGAGGCTCTAACCCACTGAGCCACCCGGGTGCCCCAATACTAAAACACTGTTAATGTCTTCTGTCTTCTAAATTCATAAATGTAAGCCATTTTATTTAATAAAAAAGACAAAGCCTTTATAAACAGTATATTCTATAAAATGTGTCAAACTGCTAACTTTAATTTTCTAATGAATTCATTTTATGACTAATTCCACATACCTTAAGTTGATCTGCTGAGATGGAAATTATTTCTCCTCTCAGTGAATCCCCATGGTATTTTATCTGTATCTTTCTTAGAGTTTTCAAATGATTATAAGATACTTATTTTACTTGTTTTATATATGACATAAAAGTCTGTACACAATATGTAATACTATACATTTTTATGTTTTGGTTTATGCTTATATTTAGTATACAAAATTTACCCTCCTTTAAAACAAACAAACTTGAGGGCACTGGTGTATCATATTCATTTTTATAAACTCTTAACAACTACCAATAAAATTTAAATATAAGATACGCTCAGTAAATTTTTGTTAAAAAATAGTATTTCTGGGTCTCTGGGTGGCTCAGTCCCTTAAGCATCTGCCTTTGGCTATAATCATGATCCTGGGGTCCTGGGATTGAGTCCCCTATCAGGCTTCCTGCTCAGTGGGGAGTCTTGCTTCTTCCTCTCCCTCTGCCCCTCCCTCATGCTTATGTACTCTGTCCCTCTCTCAAATGAATAAATAAAATCCTTAAAAAAAATAACATTTCCTATCAAAAATGCCAATTAAGATGGCCTTACAGACAACTTAAGCAAAGAATATATAAGTATCAGACACATCGACAATTATTATATTTAAATCCTTTGGCCTAGAAACAAAAGAAACAAAAACAGCGTTAGAAGAGAAATGAAAATGAGGGGAATTCTGCCTTACTTATTGCATATGTGCATATCCTTTCTTCATTTATCATCAAATTTAGTCATAAGCATAATTATCTGTATTTTTCAATCCCATGAACATTAGATTACTATGACACCCGGCAATAATGACTATAATCAAAATATATTTAAGTATATGGTACATCTATGTAATATATGTAACATAGGCATTCAAATATTACTTCCATTTCTCTTCCTGAATTTTTCTGTAGCCACCTCCTCACACTATGATTGCTAATACTTACATTTAAAATATGTCAATTAAGTCAGAGAATATAGCTTAAATTCAAATGGGTAACTTAGGCTTTTACATATCTTTACACTTTAATGCAATGATAATGATGACAGTAATATATACTTTTAATTTGCTTATATATTTCTCTCATATATAAATTTGTGTTGAGTCATTTTACCCAAAAGTGATCATATTGCTCTTCTAAATGGCATCTCGGGAGACAACAAAGCCTAGGGGAAAAAGGATGGACTTGATGTTATAATATTTGTATTCTAGTTTCAATTCTAGCACATATTCTATATGTGATCAGGGTTTCTTAATCTGAAAATAGTAATAATAATGTTTATCTCACAAAACTGTTATAAATATGAGTGAGTACTGTTTTTACAAAAATGGAAAATATGATAAAAATGCAATGTTGTATTTTTAATCACCATCACCTTGATATACCTAGAAGGCAAATTGTTTATTTTTAATCCTGATTTCCAGTACATCTTATCCAAAAATAATGGTGTGGATTGTGAAACGCCAAGCAATACTATAGGTAAATTGTTATATCTAAGATTTCTGACTGTGATCTCTAGAAGCATAGAGGTGAGCTTTGCTCTAAAAATTCTCATTTCCCTTTTAATCAAGAATTAATTAAACTAATAAAAAAATAAATCCTAGGATTGTTTTTAAATGTAGATTATCTCTTTTCAACAAATGTCTCTTTAGCGTAGCATTTTAACACTCAAAGAAAATTACCAGAACTTTGCTGTATGACTGGTGAGGCTTTCATCATTTGTTTGATCTTTTAACAAGGTATTAAGCTACTGGCCAACTGAAACGAATGTCCAATTTCTAACTCTACAATATTTTGAAACAGATGTTAACATTTTACTTTGTTGTTCCTTAATATTTGTCTTTTGAATCAACTGTAAGCTTTTTTTGGTGTAAATATTTTCTTTCATGCCTTAGCTGTTTGATCACTTTATTTTTCCTGGCTAATGTTTCACATTTTGCTCTTTGATACTTTCTGGTCAGACCCTTTGGGTCCAAGACTTCAAAGTAACCCAGACCAAATGGCACACAAGACCAATTCTATCCAAGCATTTTAAATTCAAATGTAGTTCTTCAATACTTGATGTGCTTTATGAAAAATCACTTCCTTTCTTCCATTCATCCCTAGTAAACCTAAAGCATCTTTAAGTAAAAGGCAAAAAAATTAAAGCAATTTTTGTTTGCATTATGTTTTTGGAGTTCTTTCTCAGACAGCTTGATTTAGACAACATGAAGAAGCATTAGCAATCACATTTATTTCCTGTGAGACCACTGCTCCCTAAAAGTTACTTCAAAAGGCAATTATCACATATGAAAGAAGACACTGGAGCTTTATAGTGAACTTATTTTTATTATACTCAAAAGGATTTTTTTTTTAAACAAATAAAATGTAGGCTATTTTTACAAATTGTTGTTTTCATGCTTGTTAAACAATTGTTTTTTTCTTATGACCAAAGTGTTGGTATGTGAAACTGCAAGATTATTAATTTATGTACCTTAATAAATATGCCATCAAAAGAGAAAATTTTCCACTAAACAATGAGCTTCTTGAGGATAGGAATCTATCTTACCCATTTTTGCACATCCAAGCATCCAGAAGAGAAGGTGTTCAATAAATATTGTCTTAATTAAAGGAAGGAATGATAAGCAATTTATTTTAAGATTATTAGTGATGGCCTAATAACATTTTTTGGTAAGAAATCTATAATCTAATCATAAAGATAAAAGGATAATTTATAAATGAGTCCCTTTTTAAAAACATCTAATTAAGCAATGTTCCTGCAGAAACACATTCCATGACTTTAAAGCACAATTCTTGGTAATGGAGTGACAGAACTAATTTCAGAGAGCCCAAAGAGCAAAACACAAATAGGTCCTATTAAAAAAATCAGAAAGCAATTGAACAATATGAATAAGGTCTCTAAAGTAAATAACAGTATTACATTAATTTTAATTTCCTTTTTTGATATTTGTTTTGTGGATATGTAAGAAAATTCCTTACTTTAGGAAATACAAACTGAAGCATTAAGGGTAAAAGGTCATCATATGCACTAATTATTCTTAAATGATTTAAAAAATATTAATATACACATATACCTATATGTGTAAGAAAAAATAAATAAAGCAAATGTAATGAAATGTTAAGGCTATACAGGGATTCTTGTACTATTTTGAAATTTCTATGTACTGAAAATAATGCCAAAATTAAATATGCAAAAAATAAAAGAATTATATTATTAAAATGTCTAAATAGAAACCATACAATAAATACAACACAAAAATCTATATCAAAAGCATCTGATTATAAAAGGATAAAATAAACTTTCCTTTCTTAGAGGCCAACATAAACTAGAATTTCATAGCAGAAGTGATCAAATAAACCTCCCCAAACTTAAATATAGAAATACATCTTATACCTACAATGACTTAATTTGAGTCTTAATATACGATTGTATCTTATGGAACAAGGAATTTGTAGAAAATACTATAAGAATGCTTTTTCTCAGCCTTTTAAGGAACACGCATTATCATTGTTAGAATCTGATCAGCCTTCTTTCCTTAAATTTACCCAATTCTGGATAAAATGAAATTAATCAGTAAGCATTATAAAGTGAAGAAGGTAATGGACATTGGGAGGGTATGCGCTATGGTGAGTGCTGTGAAGTGTGTAAACCTGGCGATTCACAGACCTGTACCCCTGGGGCTAAAAATACATTATGTGTTTATAAAAAAATAAAAAAAATTTTAATTAAAAAAAAAGAGAGAAAAAAAAATAAAGTGAAGAATGTTGATAATCTGTTAGCCTCTCTTCCAATTCAATGAAATATCAACATTAGATATCTTTTGGGCACTGGAAAAACTCACTGTCTACTCTTTAAAAGTATATGGAAAATTAAAATATGTTAATAAAGAAAAGCTAGTTTTGTGGAGAAAGTAATATCACTAATAATGAAACATATATTTTATCAACTATTACAAAGTTTACGACACAACTCAGAAAAAAAGAAAACATATTCTTACCCAATTGGGAAATCAACATCATCACCATGAGCTGTCATGTGATAAAGTCCAAATTTAGCCAATTTAACATGTCCCTACAATAAAAATAAAAATCACTATTAAATGTTTTAATAATAGTAGCAGGATATAATGAAATGTATAGTAGTATAATGTAGCAGTATAAGGTAGCAGTATAATGAAATGTATCATTATACATTTCATAAGTAAGGAAATCACCAGCCAGGTATATTAAGAAAAAAAATTAATTTGCCATAATTTTAGTTTATCATAATTTTATTTAAAAAGTATTCACAAATGTCTGAAATCTGCTTTACACTCATTACAAATAGATGTATAATTATATGCATATGTGTATGTATGTATATACACATATATATATTACTTATATATAGATCTCAAAACAACAAATGCTTAAAAATTTTTGTTTATATTTTCCAGGTTTTTTTTTTTTTTTAAGATTTTATTTATTTATTTAACAGAGAGAGAGATCACAAGCAGGCAGAGCAACAGGCAGAGAGTGGGGGAAGCAGGCTCCCCGCCGAGCAGAAAGCCGGATGCAGGGCTTGATCCCAGGACCCTGAGACCATGACCTGAGCCAAAAGCAGAGGCTTAACCCACTGAGCCACCCAGGCACCCCAATATTTTCCAGGTATTTTGACAAAACCAAAAAAAAGCAGAAATGTTCTCATTTGTCTTGAATCTCTACTTAGAACATTTTTTGGTAAATTAATAAAAGAATTTTTTTTCAAGGATTTGCAAGTTTATTCATAATGTTATAATGTAACCCTGACATGGGAGTTCTCAACTTGAAAAGATCAGTTCACAAATCAAGATATTAGTGAATCTGCTAGATTTCTAATTTTTATATTGTTTGAGAAAGCCATAATTATCACAAAAGTGAGGTTCTTAATAAAAAGCAAATATAAATTTTATAAGTCTCTTAAGTTTTCCTCCTTTTTGATATTTAAGACTTTAAAAAAAGTTAAATTGATTTTAAGATTTGTTTTCTTTTTCTCAAGAACTTTACTTCCCAGCACTATAAAACATTTATATATTAAAACAATCAGATTGGTTAGATACTCCACTGCTATAAAAATGCAATTAATGAGAACCACTGTAGCTTTTATGATTTTTAATATCATAGGGTAATTTGGTAAAAGTCTGGGAATCAGAGGAAAAGAATAATCCTACTAATACAAAAAAAAATTCCCCAGAAAAAATTCTCTCAAAACTATTTTATATGCTTATGGAAAAATGAACATATGATTATTCCTGAAAACATACCACCTTGCTACCCATAATTTTCTTATGAGGGTTGACCTCCTTCATATTAATCACCCACAAGATTTCCAGGTAGAGAAGTGGAATTCCAATAAGAAAAGAAGCTAGGTATGAACAGCTGGTAAATAAAGAGGATAAATGGAGAATAAAATAAAAAAGAAAAAAATAGGGAAGAAGAAAGATACAGAGGAGAAAATACAAGGCAGCTATGGTATGACAAAAATACTCTATGTAAATAGAGAAGCTTTCTTAAAATGAAAGCAAATTCAGAGAAGGAATGGACTGGGAAGATACTATGCCTATTTTTCAGAAAGCAAATGAAAGGAAAAACCAAACATGAAGTTAGAAAATGAATCTTGAGAAAAAAAGAATAATGCATGTGAAAAACACTTGGATTTATATAATTTAAAGATAAGTTTTTTTTTCTAACTACTACAGAGATATCACTTTCATAGAGCCATTTCATTATGAATATTATTAAAATATATTTGTATTCTATAGTCGCTCTGAGTGGGTCTGATTTCAGTAGCTTCCAACCACAAACAACAGACAAATATTTAATGTATTATTTGACAATTACCTTTCGGTCCAAAAGAATATTATGAGGAGACAGTGCTCGGTGTACTATACCATGTTTGTTCATATATTGCAGACCTTGAAGTACCTCAAATGCGACGCACAAAACCTTTGAATAGCTATGAAGAAAACAAAGTCACAGATCAATAGATTGATTAAAAAGCAGAAACAGAATCTGTTTTAAAGAATGAAATGAGGTTATTAAAATTCAGTTATATTTTTATTATTCTTCCTCTATTCAGAGAAAATACAATCCATGCAATTTATAAGATATCCACTATATACAAATTTTGGATTTTCTGATTACATCGGAATTGATCTGGCAAGATCCTACAGTTTTATGAGGATACTCTAATAGCAGTATTTGTTTTTCCAGGGAGGGAGTTGAATTTTGGTGGTGTGTGATTAACCTTCTGCAGGTTTGGCTTCGCCAAATTATCAGAAAAGTTTCAGATATATGGCAGAACTAAGTCAGGAAAACCACCTCTACTGCTCAAGACAAAATGCCTAAGTCCCTGAAAAAGAGCTAAAATATATTTTATGGTAGATATACATGAGGTTATTTACATATCAATCCACAAAGTAACCTCCAGCAATTCACAATTTAGCAAACATTTCTCTTCAATTCTTTCTAAGCCATCTTCCACCCATTTCTCTCTCTCTTTCCCTCTCCATCTCTTTCCATTTTTCTTTTTTTAATCCAGCACCATTCTGTGGGAAGTCAGGAGTGAGACACAGAAAAGTAGGAAAGATTAATTCAAACCCAATCTCCCAAACTATCAATATTAACATTTTGGTATAGATTTTAATTAGGATGTATCAATAACTATATTAAATGTAAATGTAAACATTTAAACTCACCAATACAAAGCTAAGAATTGTGAGATTGGATAGGAATTGAGACTCAACTACATTCAGACTATAAGCAACCCATATTAAATAAAAAATGTAAGTTAAAAGTAAAAGAATGGAGTAATAGGTTACTAATTATCATGGGCTTGCTTGGTAGGACAGGTTGACTACAAAGGAGTATGTAGAAATTTTACCTGACAGAATTGTTGTCTTGATTTTGATGATCATTACATTATTGAGTTTATCAAACTGACTGACCTGTACACTAAAAAGACTATATTTTAAAGTATGTAAAGTATAGCTCAAAACATGTGATGTTAAAAAAAGCTGAATAAAATAAAAAAAAAAATACTTGCAATACGACTCCCTCCTCTAAATTAAAACCATAAGAAAGAACAAGACATGAAAAGCAAAAATCCCTCTTTTCATTCTAGTCTGACTTTCCAGAGGTACCAACCCTTAGCAGTTTCTGTTTTCAATTCTTCTCGTGGTTAGACTTTTAGTTAATGTAATTAAATCTTCTTTGCTATGCAAGATGATACAATTAACATACTTTTACAACTTTCCTATTTTCCTTTCCCAACTCCTGATTTTTTTAGCTGTATTATTTTTACATTATCAAATTTTATAAGTGAAATAAAAAATCTACATTTCTTTTTTGATGGCTAAACAAATAAACAAGTAAATACATAACATGACATGGTGATTAAGTGCTAAGGAGAAAAAGTAGGGAAGAGAGAATATGGGGTAGCAGGATGCCAATACATACAAAGTGTGGTCAAGGAAGACCTCACAAAGGTGATATTTGTGCAGAAATCTAAAAGAAGTGAAAAAAGACATGCAGCTCTCTGGGAAATAGGTGATTCAGGCAGAGGGCACAGTAAGTCCTTAACTGGAAACTGCACAGCAATTCAAAAAGTTCAATGAAGCCACTATGCATGCAATAGAATGAGCAAAGGGTAAAGTATTAGGAGATGAGGTCAGAGACATAACAAGGAGCCAGATCATGTAGGCCATTCAGGCCATTGTAAAGACTTTGGCTTTCACTCTGAGACAGATGGGAAGTGACCTTCACATTGCCATATTCTGATTAGTAAATATTCACTCTAGAACTAAGAAAAATATATATACCTAAGCCACTTAACCCCTAGTTCTCAAGCAAAAACATCTCAGTCATCAGGACTTAATATGTACTATAATTTTATGATTATAACTACTCATGAAGGTTATCAGCTACCATTATTTTTTATACCTCCTATTATTCGTTTTGTATTTATATTTTGACTTAGCTAGAAGACAACCATGAGAAAATTTTTCATAAGTGTGGCATGAGTAGGACATTTTAAAGCATGACAGGTCTTAAAATGTCTTACTCTTATCTTTAAACTTGAAAAAGATTTCTCCATTGTCTTCAAGTGTTCTTTATTAATGGTAAGAAGTTCCGTATCAACATAATTTTGTTGTAGATAGCTTGTTATTCCCCTTTGGAAGCTTGTGATTCTTTTCACTTTATCCTTAGACTTGTAAAAATTTAGTCCAGTGTGTCTAGAGTGTGGGCATTTGTGCATTTATGTAAGTAAGCCACAGGTGTGCCTCTTTAATCTGAAGACTCACATGTTCTATTAGCAGAAGAATTAACAAGGAAAAGTTGATTTGTTAGGTCTTTGTTTTCTCCCTCTACTGTATCTTTTAGTTAGAACTCTTAGTGGGCAGGTAAAAATTAGATCCATTCTCCAGACCAACTTTCTGTTTTATTTCCTATGAGCATGGTCTTTAGTCCTATCTCTTCTATTATTTAATTTCCAGATTCTTTGTCCTGATCTGTAGCTGTTCCTTTTCAACAGATCCTATTCTGTGGTATGGATACATTATTCTTTTAAGTCTCTCTGAGAATTGTTACTAGAATTCTGCTGATTCGGGGTGGGGGCAGTGTTATCTTTATTTCCTCTAGGGTAAGTTTTTTTGTTTTCCCCCCTTGGCTCTCTTTCTCTCAGACTATCTTTTTCATCAGATGTCAGATAATCCCTGGTTGTCAGCCATATTTTAAAATAAACTGATATTCTCCATGAAATATGTAAAAAAGAAACAATAAAAGTTACTATTTATAAAGAATTCCTCTTTAAAGTATTTCTCTTTATCAAATAGTTTCCCCCATATTAAAGAGACAAAACAGTCAATCTTAGGCAAATAGGGAATGTGTGAAACAAAAACAATTTTAAATTAATGGAGTTTTCATAAACATCCACAAAAAAGAAACCAACTATGGAAAGGAAAAGATCCCAAACTTTAAAACAGCCATAGTAACATTGATAAATATGTGCATATGAAAGAATACAAATGTCTCCCCTTTTAAAAACAAAGAAAAACTTTTCCGGAGATTGACTAATAAAACATAAGAACCTAGTTTTCTAAGCTCATTTGGCTGTATGAGTCAAGTTTACAGTAGTAATCTCTTTTGTCCTTCTTCCCTTTCTCTGACATGCACACACAAAATTCACAAAATCTTAAAAGCTGATGCCATATTTAGCTGTGACACTAGAGGACCTCAGTTGCACACTGCTTCAATATAGAAATCTTTCTTAAGAAAACCAAACCTTTAAAGCGATTTTTTCCATTAAAACAGTTCTGAAACAGCTGAACACAGAAGACTGCATGTTCTATACTGTCTACTCGCTTTTACTGATCGTAAAGTACAACTGGAAAATACTTTCACATCAAAAAGCACATTCATGCTATTGTCAAGTTGATGCACATATATGTTGAAATAATTTTTTAAAATTCAAACACAGGAAAGCTGAAGCTCATGACAAATCTTAGCCATTACTTGAGACCACACATAAATTACAGCTAATGGACTAAGTATTCTTCAGTATAAATTAGAGTAAATCAGATTTGCTTATCTGCCCTTTTGTATTCTTAGGATTTAATTGTAAAATTTATTTTAAAAAATAAGGTAAAGGAGAAGAAAAAGATTCCTTCCATAATGAGAAGGAATGAGTATATGTGAAATTCCATATACTCGTTTTGTTTTAAAACTATATTCTTTAATACTGCCAATAATTTAGATCACAAAATCTTTTAAAAAATTATTTTGAAGTAGCTAATGCAATTATAACAAAACAGCAAGGTAAAAAAAATCATATGTCCAGTAATAGCATGTCACAGTTAATTGAAAATGGACTCCAGAAGGAGAGTTACAATTAAGAGAGTGGGATTCTCCCAATTAAAAAAAAAAAAAAATGTTTGCAGGGGATAACAGTACTTCATCCTACACAATTTCCAAGTTAGAATCTCATTAATAAAGAAATCCATCACTAATCTAGAAAATGTAAATGAAACTTCAAGTCAGAAAATATTCTCTTCCTTTTGAAATTTTCAGTTACTACGTCACTCCCAAAGATTGTGAGAGTAGAATTTACTTTGTTACCATTGTCCTTGACACTCTGAAAAGTTTAATGAACATAAAAATCTTTGGTGATTATAAATACATAGAAATGGCTAAAAGGTAGCTTTCAAAATAATATGACTAATAATTTTTAATAAAGCAAGATGATATTTTAAAAAACTTCCATTTATATTTAAACATATCAATTAAGTGGCTATTATCTACTTGGTATTGTGTTTTCACACTACTGTGTTAGGCTCCATGGCTATCAAGAGAAAGAACTGATCTCTACAATCAAAAAACCTACAGTGTAGGTGGAAAGACAGTTTTATAAACTGATAATTTTAATACAATTGAATTCAAAAGAATTTCAATGTAATTCTATAATTAAGTCAGCAGAAGAGAATCATCCATTTCCTCTGTGTTACAAGAAAAAGAAAATAAGAACATCTATTTATTACATTGGTGAAACCAAAACAGATCTACAAAAATAAATCACTGTACCCTGAGGCAGGTACTAACTTATTTAACTTGTAATCCCTCTACCTATCGCAGTTACTGTAAGGTAGGAGTTCAATAAACATGTATCAGTAGGTGTTCAATACATGTATGCAATGACATTCCATGATAGTGCAAGAGGGTGCAGTAACAAGATTAAATTCTTCACCATTAATGAAATAACAGCTCAAAAAAGTATATTACACTTGCAGTGGATCAACAGTAAGTTGACTTAGAGGGTTTTTTTGAAAGAAAGAAAATCCTGCCATTTGCAACAATATGGGTAAATCTGGAGGACATTATGCTAAGTGAAATAATCTGGACACAGAAGGACAAATACTGTCTTATTCCACTTAAATAAGGTTTAAAAAATAGTCAAATTTATAGAAGTAGAGAATAGAACAAATAGTCAAATTTATAGAAGTAGAGAATAGAACAGTTATAAGGGATTAGGGAGAGAAGAAAATGATTACCAGGGAATGGGGAGGGAAAATCAATTGATTTAAAGTGTCAGTTGTGTAATATAAGTCCTAGAGATCTGCTGTACAACATGGTGTTGATAGTTAACAATACTGTATTGCACACTTAAAATTTTGTTAGGAGGGTAGATCTCATTTGTTAAGAGTGTAGAGAAGTGTTCTTATCACACACAAAAATAAAAAGGACACAGGGGTGAAACTGTTAGAGGTGATGGTATGTCTACTACCTTGACTGCAGTGATGGTTTCACAGGTGTATTCATATATCCAAACTCAAATGTATACATTAAATATTTGCAGTTTCCTTGTATATCAATTATACCTCAATAAAGGTGTTAAAAAAAGAAGTAAGGACAAATTCCCATCAGACTCAAACCATCAGTTCTTTTTGGTTATTTGCAGTGTTTCCGAGAAGAGATGTTATTCAGACTGCAAGAAATGGAGGCCAAGAAAGAGAGTGAGAGGTCAGGGTTGCTGAGATAGATTTGGAAGTCATTCACAATAGGTGGTAACTAAAACCACACATGCTATTTCCTCTGATCCATAATCCATGACATTTCTAAGGGCCACTCCACAAGCCAAAATACCCATACTGTCAGCAAACCAAGAGAGGAAACGCACTTCTGGATTCTATGAGTTCAAGATGTTCTTTCACCTTATAAAACTTGATCGCTCCCACAGAAATTTTCCTTTTGGTCTAAAACTTTCCTTACTTGGTATCAGCCTGAAGTAAAATGTTAAAGGAGAGTAAACACAGGGGAAAATTAGTTAGCTACTGTGTGATTTTGGAAATGGAGAGGAAAAATGAAATACTAATGACTAATATTCAGATAATAATACAACCGTATAATCCTGTGTCATCTTCAACCTAAACTCTCCTTCTGTAACTTCCAGACAATAGAGCTCAAGTAGTATATAATTTAAAATAGCTCACTGGTCTATTATTTTGAATTTGGAGAGGGGGGTATTTTCAATGCTGAGCTAATGTCTTTGAGGCTCTTAGAATTTGCCACTTATCACTTATTAAATTTTAACATGTTGTTAAAAATACCACACTATTCAACAGAGCAATTTTTTTTTATATAAAGAGAAAAAAAGAAAGTTTTTGGAATTGAAAAAGGAAATAGCTGATTTCACTACTGGGTACACATGTTTTAGACCGAAAAGTTATCCATTTATGCTAAATTTAATAGTTCATTTGCTTCAGATTCAGATGTTTTGAAATGGAAGTTTCATTGATTAACTGCTTACCTAAAGATTGTTTTGTATTAGGCCTAAAAAAAATCCCTAAATTGTGAGATTGAGCATATTTTACAGTTTGGGTCTAACTAAAAAAAAAAAAAAAAGTTGAAACTATTAATCTGGAATGTGACTAATTCTCAATGGGATACAATAAATTGGGGAATTAATTTTCCAACTCGAATACTAGGTAACTTTCCTTTCTCATCACAAATGTAATTGGATAAGATCAAAATACATATGGAAAGCATAGTCTAGTGGTTTGAGGTTCAGACATAATAGAGACTCCGTCACTGATTTGCTTTGCTTGGAGAATGTTCCAATTTCATCCTTCATTTAGTTATATGCAAATGTATAAAGTGGGAAATGTAACACCAAAAAGGGGCTGAATGGAGATCAATGAGATATTGGTCCTACACAGAATCCTGGCCGTTTGTAAAAGCAGAAAAGAACAAACAAAAAGTCCAAGACCTTCTCAAAAATACTCTAGGGTTTCTATAATAAAGTATATAACATAATAAAGTATATAACATAAAGTATATAACATATAACATATATAATAAAGTATATAACATTGTCTATCTATCATCTATTTCTCCATCTATAGTCCATAAATTAACAAAGATTATAAAATGAGCTCTCCAACCATTTCCACGATACAATAAAATCAGCAAAACGGTTTTCTAATTTATCTGCGGGGAAAAAAATTGACATTTGATAAGCAGGACTGGAGGACCCCAGAGTGAGCTGGTTATTCCTGCAATGTCAATTTTTCTTTTCCCAAGCAGCTATACTATCCTGGCACAGACACTCCAAAAACCTTTTTTTACCATAGTTACTGATACTGTCAATGAAAACACACTGGGTAATAAATCTCATTTTCCATGCCCTGGCAGCATTTGGGGCCATATAAAGTTGTAACTTTTCTCTAAGACAGAACCTATGGAGGCTCATGTTTGCTTGGATCTGTATCTTAGCTCATTCTGAAGTTTTTTTTTTTTTTTTAAAGCTTAAATTTATTTAATATTACTGTGTGAAAAAGAAGGAACAAATTCCTATTATTGTTCAGAATTTTGATTTGAAATCAACATTTTCCTTTTAGGCAATCTGCCACCCTACCCCCAACCCATCACAACAAAATGAACTAGAGAGGGCTTGTGTTTTATGCACATGTTTAGTTCACTGTCTGCAAGACAGCATAGCACAATCAAAAGTTAGTCAAACTGAAATGTTCAGTTCAATGATGTGTTGGTCTGTCTTAAGCAAATTATAAGAGATTTGGTTATTGAAAATTTCCTATTCACAGTTTTATTCTATTTATCAGAATTGGGGTGATACAGTGATGATATTTTGATCAAAGAACCCCCCAAATTAAAATTTTATTAAGTACTTCTATCAACCTTGCAAAGTTCCTATGATATATTAATAAAGAATGCAGAATAAAATAAGACCATATTAATAGTTGGGCCTTTATCTCCAAACCTAATGTAGAACTCTAGGGAGCTTTGCTTACCTATGCAGTTCCTTTTTCCCAAGACAGGTGACCTGAATGAGTGAATTCTATTTCTCCTAAATTTCAACTAGAGTCACTGATCTTAACTCTCTGACACAAGGAAAATTAGATTCATTCCAAAAAGCTACAGGAAAGAAAGACAGATGGATAGATAGATCTCCAAAGTATCCCATAATGATACCACGACACTGTTAAAAAAGTAAAGGACAATTCTATTTTACTAACTGATGGAAAAGCATTATATTAATGAATAATATTAGTTGATATAGTCTAAATGGGGCCCCACTCCCCTTGCCCCAAAATGTCCACATCCTAACGCCCAGAACCTAAGAATATTACTTTATTTGGAAAAAAAGTCTTTGCATATGATCATCATTGATCATTCAGCCAGGCACAAAATCCAGTGTCAAGTGTTCTTATAAGAGACAGACACACAAAGGAGGAGATATGGAGACAGAGATTGGAGTGATGTGGTCACAAGCCAAGGAAGCTAAGGAATGCTGAAAGCCACCAGAAATTGGAAAAGGCAGAAAGGATTCTTCCCAGGAGCCTCTGAAGATAGCGGGGCCTGTCAACAGCTTGATTTCTGACTACTGGTCTCCAGAATTGTGTGAGAATAAATTTCCAGTGTTTCAAGCCACTCAATTTGTGATAATTTGTTTCAGCAGCCATTCATTTCAGAAACGAATAGAGTTGTTTGTAAGGACACACATGCCATCAAGGGGACTTGTTTTTCTCCATCATGACCTGACTATAACAGAATAATTTTCCTTCATACTTTTCTTTAAATGATCTTTATTTAGATTAAATTACAAACAAAAAACTCATTTACAATGTACCTTAGAAGAGTTTTGACAAATGTATATATGACCCCAAGCACTGCCACAGTCAAGAAACAGAGCACTTTCAACACCTTGAAAGGATTCTCTTATTCCTCTTCCCAGACAATCTCCATATCCTATGCCTGGCTTGAAGCAACCACTGGTCTGTCTTCTATCACTCTAGATTAAGTTTGCCTTTTCAAGAGTTTCAAATAAATGGAACACTATGGCATTATTCTGTGTCTATCTAGTTTTTTTGTACTTTGCATGATGTTCTTAGGATTCATCCATGTTGCTGCCTGCATTACCAGTTCATTTTTTTTTTATTGCTGAGTAGTATTTCACTAACTTCTTTAACCATTCATCTGTTGAAGGGCATCTTCTCCTTCAGAATTTTAACAGGTAAGCACAATATAGTATTTTGCCAGGAAAGCGGTGGACACATTTAAAATGAAATTTCACAAGGAAATAACAGTATAGAGTGCCAGATTTTGAGCAGTGTCATATTCTTAAAACTGTCATTATGAGAGAACTGATAATTTGAAGCATAAAGTAATAGGGAAGTACACTAAAACTTGAAATTGGGATTTATTTTTTTTTTGTCTAAGATATATGTGGCAGATTTGGGAATGTCCAGTCCTTATCATGATGATTTTGAAGCACTTATCTGCATTTGGACACTGATGTAAATGCTATAAAAACAAACAGACATGAACGCTTTTCTTATGTCCTATCACCTAAGACTGGTGACACCAACCATTGACAGTGTCTAGCTAGTGAATAAACTAACATGAACAGAGAAAGTATAGTTAGCATATGGACAATTACAGGACGCATTGACCAGAAACAGATTGCTGGCAGAGGAGAGCTACGACTTTCACTAACTCAGATGATTAGGAGAGAGAAAAACACATTTTTCTCTTGTCTAGGTAATCTGGGAGGAATTTCTAAGTAGGATATCAGTCATTCTTCATACGACCACTTCGTTTTCATCTTAAGTCACTGTCTGAAACAGCAACCTATATTTATGACTCATCATCTTAAAGTGCTCCACTTCTACTCTCCAAAACTGTTTCATAAAGAAAAATAGACAAAGCAATCTCATTGCTCTCTGATGGATGCTTTTACTACTTAGCTCCCCAAGTTCATCTCCTTCACCTCTCCTCCCATGCACCCTCCACATCTGCTTTATTCATCTGCTTACATATCAATGCCCTTTTACACATGCTGTTTTCTCTGTCCTTCTATTTGGTCCACATGGATGACACCTAGACATTCTTCAAAATTCAATACAAGCATTATTTTTTAGTAAAACTTTTCTAGATTCTCATGGCTGTGACGTACGATGTCTCCAAGCTAAATTGCATATTCTTCTGGTATATACTTATCAAAAAATGCTGTATTGTAATTGCTTATTATAACTCTTATCTACTCACTAGCCAGCAATCTCTCTAAAGATTAGGACTTTACGTTTTCATCTTCAGATTCACTAGCACCTAGCCCAGTGTCTGAAACATACGTACTTAATGAGGAAATATGGAATGGTCATTGCATAGGTTAATTATAATCTAAATCATAATCGGCCATCATAGAAAGGCTATGACTGTTCCACAGGGAATGCTTATTGATAATATTCAATAATCATTTAGTATATTATAGTACTTATAAAAACACTATTACCATTACAGTCACTAATAGGAAACACTTAGATAAAGCATACTATGTATGTGCTGTTATAAATAATTCACATCTATTATTTCACTATCCTAGAAGGTGGTAAGATAGAAACACAGAGGGGTTACATAAATTAGCCAAGTAAGTAAATGGTGGAGTTGGGATTCAGACCCAGCAGGTTGGTCTTCGAGTCCATGTCTTTACCCACTACATTATATTGCCTCTCAGTGTTTAACAGTATAGTGAAGTCAAAAGAGAGGTTTTGAGCTCCAGCTATATCACTGTGACAGATGTGTTAAAGTAACTGCTCTGAGTATCAATTCCTATACCTTAAAGTGGATATTTATTGTTTCCCTCCCTGGCATCCATGTCCCCTTCTTCCAAAGAAAATTTATAATTTTTATTTCAGACTCCGTCTCCCTCCTATTCTCCTTTATCTCATACGTTCTGTCTTTAGGAGTAGAAATGTGACTCAGGCCTTTATTAGTCACTTTCCCCTGGCCACAATAATTGTTCTTAAGCTGCTCTGATTGAAAATCTCAGGACTTAAATGGCAACTGATAAAAATGGCTCGCTCCTCTCCGGAAGACTGAGAGGATATGAAGTTAGAGTTGTTATGACCATCTTGCCACCATTAGGGGAGGATATGGAACTCTTACAACTTATTACAGGCATGTTTTGTTTTATTATGCTGTGTTTTATTGCACTTTAGATATTGTTTTTCTACAAATTGAAGTTTTGTGGCACATTGTGTTGAGCAAGTCTATTGGCAGTGCCATTTTTTCAATAGCATTTGCTCACTTCATGTTTCTGTGTCATATTTTGGTAATCTAAACTTTTGGTATTTGGTATTTTGGTAATCCAAACTTTTCCATATAGACAAACTTTTTCAAATGTAGTATTTAATAAGAGGAAAGGAAAAGTTATAAGTATACATACCATATCACCAGCCATGATCTTAGTTTCTATTAAAATCAGTTTCTGTTAATAAACTTTTTCATAGAATTTTTGACATGTCATCTGCTTTTCATAACACAGACAATAGTCACTTATGTGCCATACTATATGACACAAATATTATCTCAGGGCTTTTTGACATTCCTCAAAAAGCCTTTAAGGACATATTATCATAAGACAAAGAAAAAAATGAGCACTGAGTAATGTATGGAATTCCCAACACCATTTGTTGAAGATATATATATTGAATATATAGAAAGGTATAGAATTGTATGGGCCCAATATGTCATATACATGAAACTAAAATGATATTAATTAATTATACTTCAACAAAAGAAAAAAAAGTAGTCCTCTCTGTCAGGGCAAACATCTGCTCTAAGAAGAAAAGACAAAGAGCCAAGGATATTTCTTCCCTTCTTAGTGTGAAAAGCTTTTAGAATTAGATGTGTGCCTCCTGATGTTGCAGAGAGAGGTCCTCTAATATACTGATGACATGACCCTCCATCCAGAAATAGCTTCAAGAAATTTTGGCCAATTATTGTTTGAAAGAACTTCTAACCTTTAATTATGTCAAAACTGAAATAGTTTTGGAAAGCACAGTGACATCTAGAGCAATAATTTAAAAAAACGCCTTTCGACAAGTAACTCATTTAGGTATTTAGGGGATAGTTTTGATATTTTGACAAGTTCACTGAGCATACTTGCTCAAATCTTAAAATTTTGTGGGGGACACATTTGGCTTATTCTATGATAGAGAAGTACATTTCTCTCTCTACATTTCTACTCTCAATTCTGTTTTAAAACAAACATGATTTCTCCCATGCTTTATTTTGCTGTCCATTGGGGCTCAAAGAAAGTACCTGTTAAAGCAGTTGATCAGATCTAATGTTCTATGTTAGCAATTATGACTACAAAAGTTAGTCGAAGTTCTGATGATGTTAGCAATTATGACTACAGTCTACATCTATGCAGAGACAGGATAATCATCCAGTTAATCAAAGTGATTGTCTCTGATTAAAACATTGAATAAATTCTATTTTAGCTCTTTGAGGAAAATCCTTTATTGTTCTCCAGAGTGGCTGCACCAGTCTGTATTCCCACCAACAGTGTAAGAGGGTTCCTCCTTCTCCACAACCTCACCAACACCTGTTGTTTCTTGTGTTGTTGGTTTTAGCCATTCTGACAGAGAGGTGATATCTCTCTGTAGTTTTGATTTGTATTTCCCTGATGACAAGTGATGTTGAGCATCTTTTCATGTGTCTATTAGCCATCCATATGTCTTTGGAGAAATGTCTATTCACGTCTCCTGCCAATTTTTTAAGTTGGTTATTTGTTTTTTGGGTGTTGAGTTTGAGAAGTTCTTCACATATTTTGGATACTAACCCTTTATCAGATATGTCATTTTCAAATATCTTCTCCCATCCTGTAGGCTGACCTTTAATTGTGTTGCTTGTTTCCTTCACTATGCAGAAACTTTCATTTTGATGAAGTCTCAATAGTTCATATTTGCTTTTGTTTCCCTTGCCTCGGGAGATGTATCTAGAAAGAAGCTATTATGGCTGATTTCAAAGAGGTTTCTACCTGTGTTCTCCTCTAGGATTTTTATGGTTTTATGTCTCATATTTTTGCCTTTAATCCATTTTGAATTTATTGTTTGTTTCATCTTCTTGCATGTTGCTGTCCAGTTTTCCCAACACCGTTTGTTGAAGAGACTCCTTTTCCCATTAGATTCTTTCTTGCATTGTCAAAGGTTAATTGACCCATATAATTGTGGTTTATTTCTGGGTTTTCTACTCTGTCTCATTGATCTGTGTGTCTATTTTTGTATCAGTACTATACTATTTTTTTTTGTTTTGTTTTTTAAGATTTTATTTATTTATTTGTCAGAGAGAGTGAGCACAGGCAGAGTGGCAGGCAGAGGCAGAGGGAGAAGCAGGCTCCCTGCTGAGCAAGGAGCCCAATGCGGGATTCGATCCCAGGACGCCGGGATCATGACCTGAGCCGAAGGCAGCGGCTTAACCAACTGAGCCACCCAGGCATCCTGGTACTATACTGTTTTGATCACTAAAGCTTTGTAATATAAGTACGCTACAATCCAGCAATTGTACTACCAGGTATTTACCCAAAGAATACAAAAATACTAATTCAAAGGAATACATGCACCCTGAAATTTATAGCAGCATTATCTGCAACAGCCAAACTATGGAAAGAGCCCAAGTCTCTCTCTCTCTCTCTCTCTCACACACACACACTACAGTATTACCAATCCATAAAAAAGAATGAAATCTTGTTATTTGCAATGACATGGACAGAGCTAGAGAGTATTATGTTAAGTGAAGCAAGTCAGTTAGAGAAAAACAAATACCATATGATTCCACTCATATGTGGAATTCAAGAAACAAATGAGCAAAGAGGAAAGAGAAAGAGAGACAAACCAGGAAAGACTCTTACCTATAGAAAACAAACTAATGGTTACCAGAGGGGAGATGGGTGGGTGCATGGTGGAACAGGTGATGGGGATTAAGGAGTGCGCTTGTTAAGATGAGCACCAGGTGTTATACAGATCTTTTGAATCACTACATTGTATACCTGAAATTAGTATTACATTGTATGTTGAGTAACTGGAATTTAAATAAAAACAAAAAACATTAAAGAAATATTTATCCACAATAAAGAACTTAAACAACTTCATATCAAAACAACAAACAATCTTATTAAAAATGGGCAGAGGACTTGAGTAGACCTTTTCTTCAAAGATGACATACAAATGACGAACAGACACATGAAATGGTGCTCAAAATCACTTATCATCAAGGAAATGCAAATAAAACCACAATGAGTTATCATTTCACACCTGTCAGATTGGCTATATTTAAACAGAAAACAAAAAAATAACAAGTGTTGCCAAAGACGTGGAGGAAGGGAATGTAAATTGATTTTACCACTGTGGAAAACAGTATGGAGCTTCCTCAAAAATTAATAGAACTGCTAATGATCCAGCAATTCTATTTGTGGTATTTATCTAAAGAAAATGAAAGCACCTATTCAAAGAGATATATGCACCCATTGTTCGTTGCAGCATTATTTGTAATTACCAAGATAGGAAGCAACCTAAGTGTCCATCAACAGATAAATGGAAAAAAAATGTGGTATATATAAAATGGAGTTTACTCAGCCATGAAAAAAAAATAAAATCTTGCAATTTGTGACAACATGGATGGACAACATGGAGGGTATTATACAAGTGAAGTAAGTCAGACAGAAAAAAACAAATACAGTATTATTTGTATTTCAATCTAAAGAACAAAACAAAACAGAAACAGACTCACTTATTATTGATATTTTTATATTGGTCTTGTTTCCTGCTACCTCACTAAAGTCATTTATTAATTCAAAGAGTTCTTTTGTACATGCTGTAGGATTTTCTACACAATCACATCATTGTTGAACAGAAATATATTTACAACTTTTCCTCCTCCTCTTTCTTCCTTCTCTTCTTATTTTTCCTCCTCTACTTTTTCTCTTCCTTCTTATAATCTTTATGCCTTATATTTTTTCTTGAACTGTTTTACGCTTGTATTTTTATGTACCATATGCCTATGCTGCTTGCATCTTTCTATACTAGGAGCAAACAATTGGAAGACAAAACACAGTTTTGTCTACAATCGTACCAAAACATAAGATACTTAGGAATAAGTTTAACAAAAAAGCAAGAACTCTACTTTGTAAACTATTAAATATTGCTGAGAGAAATTAAGGAAGATTTAAAAATTTGGAGAAAACAACATGTTCACTTATTAGAAGTTTCAAAATTAAGATTTCAGTTGTTGCCAAATTGGTTCATGGGAGCAATGTAATTCCAATCAGAATACCAACAGACTTTCTCAGAAACTGGGAAACTTACTATAAAATTTACATGAAAATGCAAAGATCCAAGGATCACTAAAGCCATCTTGAAACAGAAGACCAAAAGTTGGAAAACTTATATTTCCTGACTTCAATATTTACTATTAAGCTAGAGTAATAAAGATAGTACAGTGCTGGCATAAGGACAGAAAATAGATAAATAAAACAAAACAGAAGGCCAGAAATAGACCTACATTTACATGGCCATTTAATTTTTAATAAAAGCATCAAAGCAATTCAATGGAAAAAGGAAAGTCTTTCAAGCAAATAGAGTTAGAACAACTGAATATCCACGTGACAAAAACAGAGCTGAACACCAAAAATATTAAACTGAGAGAGATCAGAGGTTCAATATAAATTTTAAAACTATAATTTTCTAAAAGAAAACATGAGAATATCTTCACGACTAGGGAGGAGACAAAAGTTTCTGAAAAAAGATACATGGTAATATCCATAAAGAAAAATCTGATACATTAGCCTTCATCATAAATAATATCTGCTCATCAAGATACACATTAAAAAAATAACTAGGCAAGGCAGACTGGCAGAAATATTCACAAAAAAAATCTTAAAAAGTATATGTATGGAGAATAGAATATACAATGAATGCCTCTAAGTCAATAATAAAAAGACAAATAATATGCTTAAAATGGGACCAAAAGACTGAACAGACATGTATGTCATGATATGAATGTATAATGAACACATGAGAAACACCCAACATCTTTAGTCATCATGGAAATGTAAATTAAATCTACAATGAGATACCACTTTATATTCATTACAGTTGCTAAAAGTCAAGAATTAAAATCACCAACTGCTGGCAAGGCTATGGATGAACTAGAACTTTCATACATTGTTATTAGGAATGTAAAAGGTACAACACTTTAGATAAAGGTCTGGTGGTTTCTAACAATCATATAGTTATCCCATAAGCCACCAATTTTATTGCTACATATTTATCCAGGGATAAGAAACATTTGCTCACAAAAAAAGACATAAGAACATTCACAACGACTTCAATTATAAAGACCAAAAACCTGGAAATATCTCAGAAGCTCATAAGCAGAACATTGCTAAAGAAACTGTGGCATATTCATAAGCTGGAATACACCTCAGCAATAAAAATAGATTATAATACATGGAGCTACATAAGTGACTCCCCAAAACATTAGGGTGTGTGAAAGAAACCTTAGATAAAAGAGTATATACTGTATAATTATATAAGGTGCTAGAATAAAACTAATCTAGGGTGAAAAACACAGCGAACTGGTTGCCTCTGGGAGTTGGGTTGGGGTGAACGGTAAAAATTTACTGGGAAGGGAACGGGTTTGAGTGAAATTTCTAGGATGATGGTGATGATCTAATCTTGATGTGTATTTGGGTTACAGAGGTAAATACTTTGTCCAAAATTCATCAAGTGATATACAAGTTTTTGTACTTTCACTGAATGTAAAGTTTACTTAAAAAGAAAACATAGGGATTTGTCTCCCTCCCAATCCCATCTTGTTTCATATCCCCTGACCCCCCACAACCCCCCGCCCTGCCTCTCAAATTCTTCATATGAGGGAGATAATATGGTAATTGTCTTTCTCTGACTTATTTTGCTTAGCATAATACTCTAGTTCCATCCATGTCATTGCAAATGGCAAGATTTCTTTTCTCTTGATGGCTGCATAGTATTCCATTGTGTATATATACCACATCTTCTTTATCCATTCATCTGTTGATGGACATCTAGGTTCTTTCCATAGTTTGGCTATTGTGGACATTGCTGCTATAAACATGTGCACGTGCCCCTTTGGATCCCTACATTTTTATCTTTAGAGTAAATACCCAGTAGCGCAATTGCTGGGTCATAGGGTAGCTCTATTTTCAACTTTTTGAGGAACCTCCATACTATTTTCCAGACTGGCTGCACCAACTTGCATTCCCACCAACAGTGTAGGAGGTTCCCCTTTCTCTGCATCCTTGATTTTGATCTGTTGTTTCCTGACTTGTTAATTTTAGCCATTCTGACTGGTGTGAGGTGGTATCTCACTGTGGTTTTGATTTGTATTTTCCTGATGCTGAGTAATGTTGAGCACTTTTTCATGTGTCTGTTGGCCATCTGGATGTCTTCTTTGCAAAAATGTCTGTTCATGTCTTCTGCCCATTTCTTGATTGGATTATTTGTTCTTTGGGTGTTGAGATTCAATCTCGCAAAACAAACTGAGGGTTGCTGGGGGGTAGGGAGGTAGAGATAGGGTGGCTGGGTGATGGACTTTGAAAAGGGTATGTGCTATGGTGAGTGCTGTGAATTGTGTAAGCCTGGTGATTCACAGACCTGTACCCCTGGGACAAATAATACATTATATGTTAATTAAAAAAAAAAAAAAAAAGGAAAACATAGGGATTCCTGGATGGCTCAGTCAGTTGGGTGTCTGCCTTCAGCTCAGGTAATGACCCCAGAGTCCTGAGATAGAATTTTAAAGACATCTTTTACAGCGAAAAACAGTAACAATGTATAGTCAGATTTATAACACATATAAAAGTAAATATAAATCGCACGATGAATGGCAATAATATCTAAAGGATGGGAGGAGGATGAAGGGAAGCACATTATCTAAGATCCCTACCTTATATGAGAATTGCCATAATATTAATTCATGGAAGTTAGATAAATTAAGGATGCATAATTGTAACCTCTACCATAATCAAATGCACATCATATATATATATATGTGTGTGTACACACACACACACACACACACAAAGATAAAATAAAACAATAAAAAAAAAACCCTGAACCTCTGACTCCAAGTGCTTATTTAATCGTAGTTCTTTTATGTGTTGACATCTTATAATTTATCAACTCAGGAGTTTCTGCCTTTCAAACATTTCCCAATAGGAAACTGTGCTAATTTCATTACTATTTTGTTGTTCTTTTGTCTTTTATGAGTATAGATAATACACAGAATAAAATTCAAAGTGTTCCCTTGAAGTCAGGGCAACTCCTGAGTTTATTAAAGTGTTCTCATCTCACTTACTAAAGAAATTGATTTAATGGGGGCAGAACAATAAGTAAATGAAAAAAAATGCTCTGACATTTGGCCATTAAGGTTATACATAGGTGATTTTTTTTTTAATAGGAGATTTCCATAGGTGCAAATAATTTCCCACACAGATAATTCCTTTCATTCTTAGATCATTCTGCTATTTAAAAAACAATTACATAATTTCTCACCTTGCTAGTAAAATCAGGATACACAGATATTTCACCTTTTCTTTCCAAGGTGTTAAAATAAGTGAATAATTCTTAAAAGTTAAAAACCCACTACTTTTCACTCCTTTTCACAATGACCCCATCCATTTAAACAAAAGCGTAGAAGAAATACACCTTCACCAACAATTTAACTTCTTATATCAGATAGTTGCAAACTGACTGTCCATTGGCTAATTTTAGCCCATTACTTTGTTTTGTTTGGATCATGATTTTTAAATTTTTTAATTACTTGAAAATGTTTATAAATTCAGAGATTTCACCTAAGAATCCAAATTCTGAATTCTTTTGAAAATTTTAAAGAAATGGTAATACCCGGACATTTTCTAACACAGCAACAACAGCTGGAGCTGATTATTAACTGCCTCTTTTCAGTATGTTCCCTGCCTTCCAGTTTAACTCAGTTCAGCCCAGAACACTTAAATTACCCATCAGGACTCAAAGAGTTCATAACTTCTCTTACGTATATTCCTCATCCCAAATCCAGTCTCCTTTCTCACTCTAGTCCCTACTCACCCTGCCCACCTGTCTTCCTCTCTCTTTCAATATAGTGCATCTAATACCTCACTAACATTTTCAGTTGAGGATGCACTTGGCTAAATGAAACTTTCTCTAATGAAAAATAACAGGTCAACATCCGATATCAACATATTTATGCATTCTCTTATCATTCTTTTTGTATATGGACATTGAAGTAGTCCCTTTTCCCAGCAGGAATTTCATTTTAATAAACACAGGGTTTACTATACTCTTGATCATTATTCTGGAGACCAAAAGTTTTAAACAAAGTTTGAATTTAAACTTTATTAAATTTTGATTATTTTTTCTGAGGATAACTGGCAACTTGAGTGACTCAAAAATTTCATCAAGAAAACAGAGGTTAAACATGCTTATAATTGTTAAAAGAATTAACACTGCTTAATTAATTCTCTCTTTAAAAATTGAGGTATAATTAATAAAAAATTTAGATTTAAGTGAGGAGGAAAAACTTCAGTATTCACCTGTATAAAGAATATGATAGGTATAATCCTCCCAAGATTCTTGTCACGTAGGTATTCAACCAATCACTAGGATAGGTACTGCTGTGAAGGGGCTTGGCAGATGGATTTAGATTGCTAATTCATTAACCTTAAAATAGAGACAGTCCCTTCATTCATCCAGGTGAACCCAATGTAATCACACAAACCTTAAGGTAGAATAGCAGAGCAGAAGAGTCCGAGAGAATGCCAGAAGAAAAGACAGGAGGGGTCAGAGATTCATCTTGCTTGGACTGGACCTGTTGTCACTAGCTTTGAAGATGAAGAAATGGGGCCATGAGCCAGGAAATGCTGGGGGCCTCTAAAATCTAAGAACAATTCCTGGACAATAGTTAGTAAGGAAATGGGGTTCTCAGTCCTACAGCCATATGGAACTAAATTCTACCAATAACTGGAATAAGCCTGGAAATGAATTCTCCCTTAGTGCCTCCAAAGGAAATACAGCCCTGCTGACACCTTGGCTTTGGCTTTGTTAGACCTGAAGCAGAAAAACTAGCCAAGTCCAATAGACTTCTGACCTACAGAGCTATAAGATAATAAATGTGTGTTTTAAACTGCTAAATTTGTGGCAATGTTAATAGCAGCAATAGAAAGCTAGTACCTCATTGGTGAATGAAAAAAAAAGTCTTTACACAAACCCAACTGAACAAGACCAGCAACTATTAGTTTATAAAGTCTTAACATACTTCATGAATTGCTGGAAGTGGCTACAAAATCTGTTTTAATACCCCTTCAAAAAAGAATCCCATCAGTCTCTATGTGCATTTCCCCAAAGTGCCCATTTTCCTGCCTGGCCCTTTGTGGGCTCCTGGGAATTGTGCTCTTAGAAATATTCTGATAAGAGTTTTTTGCCCATTTGAGGCCCTGAACCACTCTAGCTTATCTAGAGAGATAGTTTGTGCAAACAATGTGATTTATGTGGAACACCTGCTTTCCTTCTAAGGGTCTAGAGCATCAGTAACTGCAGTCTATCACACAGGCCTTATGTGCCTATGTGACCAAACCCTAATAACCCTCCACTTCCAGACTCAGACAAGCTTCTCTAATGGGCAGCACTTGGCACACACTGTCACAATTTGTTGCTCTAGGAATTAAGTACATCCTCTACAACTCTCCCCGGAGAGGAATCTGGAAAGCATATGGCTGCTTTCCTCCATTCTTTGCCCCTTTATTGATTTTGTTTTATCTCCTTTTGCTGTATGGTGTAACCGTTGGGTATATGACTTCTGAGTCCTGTGAGTGCTTCCAGTGAATCAGTGACTGGGAGGGATCTTGGTGATCCCTGACACAGCACATTTCCCATCATCTCAGCCACAATGACTTACTAATATAAAAAAGAACACCAAATATCACATTTCTATAAGACTAAAAAATTTTCCCCAATTTTTCCCCAATAACCAAACTGCAGTAGGCAGAATCCTAAGGTGGTTCCCAAGATCTCTTATCCCTGATATACACCCTGTATAACCCCCAATGCTATGAATATGATGGACTTTACTCCCATGATCAAGCTGTTATATGGCACAGTTGACTTTAAGAAAGGGAGATTGTCTGGGTGCCTGGATGGCTCAGTGGGTTGAGCCTCTGCCTTTGGCTCAGATCATGATACCAGGGTCCTGGGATCAAGCCCCACATCGGGCTCTCTGCCCGGGGGGGGGGGGGGGGCCTGCTTCCTCCTCTCTCTCTGCCTGCCTCTCTGCCTACTTGGGATCTCTCTGTGTCAAATAAATAAAAAAATCTTAAAAAAAAAAAAAAGAAGAAAGAAAGGGGATTGTCTGTGTGAGCCTAACCTTATCACATCAGTCCTTAAAATCTGGATCTAGAGCTTAGAGATAGAGGAAATACAAAAGATTCCAGGCATGAGTGAGATGTGATGAGGGAGTTTCTCCATTGCTGACTTTGGAGATGGAAAGGGCCTCATGACAAGGAGTACAGATGGCTTCCAGAAGCCGAGAGCAGCCTCTGGTTGATAGTAATCAAGGAAATAGGAATGTCAGTGCTATCATTGGAAGGAACTGGATTCTGCCAACATCTTAAAATGAATTTAGATTTTTTCTCCAGAGCCATGAGAAAGGAAATGAACAATTTTTTTTTACTTATTCTATTTAAAAAATATTCCAAGAAAATAATAAATCACCAAGATAACATTTGCATCAGACTTACTTTCACCAAAACTAATTTGTCTGGGAAATAAAATTATGGTACATAGTTAAAAGGAAAATAATAAGGAAATACAGTTTGAACTGCATGACTAAACTAAAAACACAATTAGTTCACTTAATTATTCATTTATAACATACTAACTATATGCAAACTCTTAGGCTGACAATTTTAGGAGATAGAAAAATTAAAATATTACAGTATGCATGTTAAAAATGTATGGTTAGTTAGAGAAGGCAAATCATAGCTTCCATAATTCTATGATTGCAAGCAAACAACTATTTTTATTTTATTTATTTGAAAGACAGAGAGAGAGAGAGAGAGAGAGTGCACGCAAACAAGTGCGAATGAGGGGAGGGACAAAGGCAGAGGGACAGAAAGAATCTCAAGCAGATTCCCCATTAAGTGCACAGCCAGACGTGGGGCTTGATCTCATGATCCTGAGACCATGACCTGAGCTAAAACCAAGAGCGGTGCTCAACCACCTGAGCCACCCAGGTGCCCCTGCAGGCAAACAGTTATAAGCTAAAAGGGAAAAGGCACTTTACAACTGGAGAGATTCAATGTAATAAAGAAATTTGGAGTAGGAAAATATTTTTGCTTTGGTTCAGTGGTATGGTCTAGAAAGATGGAGGTAAGTGAATAACTTAAAAAAGTGCTATACATCATGCCAAAGATTGGAGATACACATTTGGACAAAAGGACAGCTCAGTCTTCCTATTATATTTCAGTTCTCTGGTGCTCCATGTCCTCAATAATCTATGGGTGAGAATAAAAACTACTGGCATAAATTAGACATAATTAGAGAGTTTGATTGAAGTTAGATTCTATGCCTATAAAATGTACTTTTTCCCCCCAAACACAAAAATGAGAGCCACCTAGTGTTTCTGAGCAGGGAATGGACTGATCTTTAAAATAATAATATAGCAGCAGAAAGTAGTAACGGAGTATACTAATGACTAAGGAAGACCAGTTAGGAGAATGTTGTAATGCAATAGTCAAGCAGTTTGTTAATGAAGGCCTAAACTAAAGAATGTAAAAAACAGTAGAGATGTGAGAAATACCACCAAGATTGTATTAATGATACTTGATGGCTAACAGGATACAGGGTACAAAGGAGGAAGAAAGCAAAAGATAACTGCAAGATTCCAAGCCTGAGTGAAGCGCATCTTTGGTACTATTTTCCATCCTTAAACAAAACAAGTAAAATAGGAAGAAAAGTATACACCAGTTATATAAATCTCTAAGTTACTTGACTACACTATAATAATTTCAAATGAATTTTGAAATGAGGGCCCTTGAAATGTACACAAGCTTGAACTTCTACTATAAGGTTATTTTCTAAAATAAGAATATCTAGTATCCATTTCTGATGACTGTCAGACCTGTGGGTCATTACACATCTATAGACTGTGCTCTAAAATGTGTCCAAAATTCTTTAGATCTAATTCAGTGAGTAGGCAATCTTTTAATAGGGGCAAATAAAACTTACTCATCCAAGTAAGTCAGATCATGTTTTCCATCAAGCTAGTGAACAGCTGCAGACATAGCCTGCTTCCCATCAAAGTCTCCATGTATAACCATGTATAACTTCTGCTATGCTGATGGTTCTCTGGTAAATTTTCAAAACCATAACCCTAAAAACATATGACAAACATTTTATTAAAGAAACATGCCTGCACTACTCCCCCTGCCTTCCCTTGCAAATTTAGGGACAATGCAGAAACTTTACTCCAAGTGCCAAAACTCTGCTGAATATCTATCTGTCTATGAACTACACTTGCTGACACTGCTACAGATTAGGCAAAAGTACATGCTCTGAATAAAACTAACACAAAAGGGAAATATTTTCCAAATAGCACCTAGACTTAAAAGGCAAACTATTTTCTCATGCTTGCTTTAATAGGAGTGATGAAGGTATGTTTTAACATTCTTGGAAAATATTTCTGAAAGGAGTTGAGATTTAAATTTCCTCACTTTCAGTATCTTGAATATGGCTTTAGGGTAGCAATTAAATGGATTCACAGGCACCAAATATGAGATGACTTCAAACAAACCTTCCAAATGGTGTACTTTGTTTCTTGAAACCTACTGGTTATAGGAATTTAATTGAATTCCATGCTTCTATGTTTCCAACAAATAATTTTGATCATTAACTGAAACTGGAGAGAAATATTGGCAAGATCAAACTCTGGCACAAGTAACATATAAAAGCCACTGAAGAGAGAGCAGTATTCTCCAAAAATTAATACCTCATATTCGAGCTTGAATAAACTATAAAGAAAATGGTGAGTTTTCTCTTTCAAACCAGATCAGCAAGCTATCTGTACAAATAACATTATTTTATAAGAGACTGACTTGACAAATACCTACAGGTCACAGCACAAAATCACTATTTTCTGTTTGGATAACATAAATTCTCAAAAAAGTTTTAGGGCCATTAATATTAAAAAAAAGAAGATGCTTGGTTTTCTAGTGCAATCTGAAACCTCAAGATAGTTTTAAGTTATATTTGTAATATGAACTACTACTATGATGGTTTTAGTACAATACTGCTTAGTTCAATGATATTAAATGTGTTACAAAAAAGGAGAGTAAATTGACACTAGACGCTTTTCTAATTTTCTAATTTTCATTTCCCTACTCCCCGTCTCACCAATTTTACAAGACTTAAATTTTTCTTCAAAATACAAATCCAGTAAGATATATGCCTTGTATGATGTTTAAATTTAGACAATGAGCTGCAAATACCTACCAGACAACTGGCAGCTTACAGTTTTACAATAGAGACAGATGGACAAGTAAAAATCATGGGGGTCTCAAATTGCAAGCCCATCTAAATAGATTTCCTGTTTACTTTGCATCAGCCTCTCTTACAGGTGCAGGGTGCTTACTTTTGGCAGTAGGGGAAATTTATATGATTTATAAGCCATAAGAACATCTTCTCACTTTCCATAAACAGGTTATAGAATTAATTAAAATTACAGCACAGCAACTCTGCACATGAAATCTGCTCTGTTACTGGAGACTAATGTAATCCAAATATGTGGAAAGTCAAATAGTTTTCAACAAAGCTAATTTAGATGGATGGATCAGATAACAACTTGGAACTGAACCTGACAGAATCAGATCTATTCAAAGGCAGTAAGTGCTGAATGTTATATTCCAAAATGAATGAAGAAAACACTGAATTTTAGTCTGTTACCAGAAGGATTAGAAAATAGTACTTTACTTACAAAAATGTTTAAGTATCTTACTTGAAGAAATTACAAAGACCCATAAAAACTACCGTATGTTCTATTTTATGTAAATGAAACAGACTATTAGAAAAGTAAATGGCATGTGGATGGAACTAGAGGGTATTATGCTAACTGAAATAAGTCAATCAGAGAAAGATAATTACCATGTGATCTCATTGATACGAGGAATTTGAGAAAGAAGACAGAGGGTCATAAGGGAAGGGGGGGTAAGATGAAACCATAAGAGACTCTTAATCTCAGGAAACAAACAGGGTTGCTGGAGTGGAGGGGAGTGGGAGAGATGGGGCGGCTGGGTGACGGACATTGGGGAGGGTATGTGTTATCGTGAATGCTGTGAATTGTGTAAGACTAATGAATCACATACCTGTACCCCTAAAACAAATAATACATTATATGTTAATAAAAAATAAATAAAAAGAAATGTAAATGGAATGAAAGACTATGAAATTTGCATTTAATCCTATTCATGTTTATCTATCTACTCAAAGAGTATGCTTCCATCTGTAAGATTTTATCTTCATGAAGACATATTGAAAAAAGGTGGCTTCTTTACACCTTCATACTATTGACACTACTAGTGTTCAGTGCTATCAGATTTATATATAAAACAAAGATAAAACATGAGGAATACAAGAAAGTAAAACCTTCCACAAGCTAATGGTTTAATCTTACTGGCAAAGCAATATCAACTGTATCCTTATATATAGTACAATTGAAAGTTAAAAAAAAAGTAAAAGGAGAGAGTTGAAGTAAAATGATGAAAAATGGAAATTTGTCTTCTGAGTCACCAGATTCTCTTTTCTGCCTCAGTTTTTTCAGTAAGCAAAGGAAGGACAAGTATGGGCAAAGGGGGAAATTTCAAGATCAGAAGGAACATTCTATCGTTACTACCACTCTGATGATCAGAGAACTACTCTAGTTGTAGCTTATAGGGTCCTCCAGAATGGTGGGAGCACAAGCCCATGGGTAACATCAATTTTCAGAATGTGGACCAATTCTGATGTTAGTATAGCCATGTCCATTCCACCTCTAGTACTTTTGGATATTCCCTTAATACTCTACCTTCTCTTCATAGTGTAAACATCTTCCTTTCTTCTGTCACAAGTAGCCTAAATCAATACTGAAAAATTTTAAGAACTTTAGTTGTTTTTCAATTAGTATTAATGTCAGTTAGTATTTCACTCCTTTTTTTTTTTTTTAAAGTACTTGTATGATCTCTAAGACTTCTGTGATAGCCAGCCTCTAAGGTGATCCCCAACAACCCTTGACTTCTGAGATTCACATTCTTAGGTAGTCCCCTCTACAGTGAATAGAATTAATGGTTGACTTCTGTATCCAGCAGACAACTGCAGAAATTGATGGGTGTGTGGTTCCTGAGGGTAGGTCATAAAAGGCATAGAAGCTTCCACCTTGCTTTCTTTTCTCTCTTAGATTGCTCATTCTGAGAGAAGCCAATCCCATGTTGTGAGGATAGAAGAGACCAGTGTTGAAAAGCCTTCAAGATGGGAAAGAATTAAAGCTTACAGTCAACAACTGGCACCAAGTAAGTGAACTATCTTATTAGATTATCTAGCCTGTCAAGCTTTCAGATGATTACAGTCCCACTTGACTGCAACCTCATGAGATCCTGAGTAAAACCATCCCGCTAATTCATTCCTGAATTTTTGACCTGTAGAAATTATATGAAATGATAAATGTTTATTGTTTTTAAACAACTAAGTGGTGAGGTATTGGCTAAGTAGCACATTTCTTCTTAAAGAAAGAAATACAAATAGGTATGCCATTGGATCAACTACCTTCGTTAACAACATAATACTGTTGCTGTATGGGATTTAGAACTCATATTTTAATTGAGGCATAATTTACATAGGTGAAATATACAAATCTGAAGTGTATATTTCAGCGAATTTTGACAAGTTAAGCAAGAACATGCACCACATAAGTAAGACCATGATCAAGAGATGTAAAAAACTTCCATTACGCTGGATAGTTTTCTCAAAGCTATTTTGAGTCAGTTCTTATATTACTCCTTCCCCCAACCAGAGTTGAGTACTGTTTTTATATATCTATCACCATAAGTTTTGATCATTCTAGAACTAAATAGTAAACAGAATATGTTCTTAAAATCATAAAATTTTTACATGTAAAAATTATAAAAACATATTCACTAAAATAAGGTTAAGGTATTTCTAAATATATAGAGAAGTCACTTTTATTATGGATGGTCAGATCAGACTCTTCCAAAGAAGCAAGTAAATGGGTATGCCTGGTATCTGCATCTTTCATTCTACAGATCACTTAAAACCAAATCATTTAAGGTATCAAGGAACGTATTTTTATTCAGTTAATTTGTTTTGCTTTTATTAAATAACTACCATTTAACAATATACGTATTTTTTCCTCCCTCAAAAAAAATTTGTTTTCATCTAGGATATAGCAGTGATTAAAAAGCAATGACCAAGAATGATAATATTTCCTTAAAAGAGGATGGATAATTATAATCCTATATAAACTTATGGGAAGCATTTTTCATTGGCTTAGTACAACTTTCTTTATTCATTAAAAGGATATTTTTTATGATTTTAAGATAATTTCAGAAAATGTATAAAAATTCATTTAGTAGTGTTATTTGTGATAACATATATACCACATACTCTTCTTGCCAAGAATGCCTGAGACAGAAAGTCAAGTTACTGAGTCATTGAAATAACTGAATTTAAGCTATATCAGTAAATTCTATCTAAGCTATGGTTATTATTTCTCTCTACCCTTCAATATGGTCTTTCCTTAACACAGTTCACTATGTCCCTAGGAATACCAGCATCCTGTGAGTAGTTACTATGTACTACTTCCAGGAAAATACTCTTAATCTCAGCTAGAGAAATGCTTAGTACTGGAAAAACATTTCAAATTTTCATATATATCCTCTTTAGGAATTATTTTTTTTTGTCAAGTACTTTGGAGAATGCCTACCTCACAAAAACTGAACACTGGACAATGTCAATTTTGAATTTCTATGGGGCCTGTGAATTAAATTTCCTAAAATAAAAATTTGCACCTGGATTTTATCATTAAACAAGTAACAGAAGAAACGAAAACTCTGCAGTTTCTTGTTATGCCTTTTTGTTTGCCAATTTCTGCTTTTCATTTAATTGCCTTGATATTACACAGTACCTCACAGGTTTCCTCTCTCGAAGCAAGTCTTCTAGACTCCGTTCACAGTGTTCAGCTACCACCACCAGTCTTTCTGAGTAAAACAAAGCAAATCCACTTTACATTTGATTAACAAAATGTTTAATAACAAAATAATACAGTCCATTAAAGATATTATAGTACTAATAGCACTGTAAGAGTTTTTCAGACTCTACATTATCTACATAATTACCGATCTTACAACAGAATAAACGTGTAATAAAAGAGCACATTAAATAGCAATTTCACATCATCTTGTGTTTTTGTCTAGAGTTTCTCCCATGTGCACCAGGAAAAACAGATGGAAAGTTTTACCTTTGGAAGAAAGAAGTGACCCTTCTTCTGACACAGATTAGGAAAAGGACAAACTTGGATGAAGATACAAAGAAATTTTGATGTGAAGGGGAAATTGGGAGCTAGGGACAAATTGTCTTGGCAGTCTGGTTCAAACACAAGGTTTTGCAACTGAGTTCAGAAATTTGAGAAAAGTAGAAATGTTCTGAATCATGACTATGAAGAAAGAACAGAAAATTGGTTTGGGATTATTTGTAACATCATGGGACCTGCTGAGATTAAGTAATAATATAAAATTTTGGTGGGCACCATCAATATTATGATGTAATTTTTATTTTCCAACAGATAAAGAATTAGCTTAGTTCTGAGGGTCAGACCATACATTTTTTTCTCAACATTTATCCCTAATGACTAACACATTGTTTGACACATTTTTAAAAAAGATTTTATGTATTTATTTGAGAGAGAGAGTGAGCGCTCTCCCCACTGGGCAGAGAGCCTAATGTGGTGCTCAATCCCAGGACCCTGAGATCACAGATGGGGCTGAATGCAGACACTTAACCAACTGGGCCACCCAGGCACACCCCTCATTTTTTAAAATCTTTTTTTTTTTAAGGTTTTTATTTATTTGACAGAATGAGAGACAGTGAGAGTGGGAACACAAGCAGGAGGAATGGGAAAGGGAGAAGCAGTCCTTCTGCTGAGCAGGGAGCCCAATGTGGGGCCCAAACCCAGGACCCCGGGACCATGACCTGAGCCACAGGCAGATGCCCAACAACTGAGCTACCCAGGTGCGCCCCCCCATTTTTTTTTTTTTTTAATGAATGCATGTAAGAGGAGTGAGAGAGTACAAATGAGCTTACAAGTGTTTGGGAATTTGATAAGGTCATTTCAGGAGAGATCACGGGTTTAAAAGAAATTGTGGAGTTTTGTGAATATCTATGCAAAATAAGATAGATGAGGAAGAAGATTAACACAAAATATAGGTGGCAGACTAGGATGAAACAAAGGAGAGTGCAAAGAGATTGGGAATACTGATCACTGCAAAGAGTTTTGATGAAAATGAAAAGTAGGAAAGGTAGAAAAAATGAGAGAGCAGAATATGGGAAAGGAGAATTACAGAGTAGGAGATCCAGCAAAAGGAACAACTCTCAGTAACAACTGACTCAAGGTAAGGTCTTGCATGTGGGAGTAGAGATGAAGGACAGTGGTACACACGCAATCATGTAAGGTATGAGGGCAGTATATTACATGGGTCAAATCTTGGAAGCTGAAACTCTCTGAGGGGGTAGCGTTATACAGAATGATCTGAAACAGAAAACAAAAAAAGCTCTAAATGACAGTGATCACTTTCAGATGAAAGACTGCAAGTGATCTAAATAAGAACTTAAAGAAAACTAAATTTGAAAGAATATTTAATGAGGGGGAAAAAGGGAAAAAGAATAAGAAAGAAAATCAGTTCTTCAATAAAGAAAAAAACACACAAAGTTGAACTTGAAGCAATTGTGTACAACTGTGAAGTTATAGGAGGAAAAAGCAAATACAATCAGAAAACAAGATGGGAAGCTGCTACATTCCTTTGCTTTCATTTTACAACATTATGCCAGTTTTCCTAATACCTATTTGGCTGCCTCTCCTTAGTCTCCTCTGTACAATGGCACCCCTAACTGAAATGCTTCTAGTTCCTCTACTTTTGATTCGGGGTCTTCATACTGTGTTTTCTCTTCACTTACTTCCACGGCTGAAAATTTGCAAATTTTATTTCAAGCGCTGAACTCCCTTCTGCACTCCAGGCTTTTATAGAAAATTTCTCACTTTAATATAAAAGTCACCTCTCACTTGACAGAACTCAAACTGAACTTAAACTTTGCTCCTGAAACCTGTTCTTGAGTCTTCAGTAAATGGTACCACCTGCCAGCTCCATCAGCTAGAAACTTAGGAATAATCCCCCTTTCTCAAATCCAAACAAAAGTCCTGCTATTTCTATCTCCCAAATATTTCCAGAATCTGTAGTTTCCTCCACACACCACAAATTGGGTCCAAGTTAGGATCCTCTTAATATGAGATGAGAGTACAATGTGCCTTAACTTACCTCACATTAATTCTTATTACCATCCATCATATTTTCATACTAAAGTCTCAGTGATAAAATAATAATAAATCCAAATGTCCTCTTTAGTTTCATCTTTTGTTACTTTGGCTTACCAACTTCCAGTCATGCTAGCCTTCTCTTCCCCATCTTGCTTAAGGTATTAGCACATGGGTTCTCATTGTCTGAAATGATCTTCCTCATTCTCATCTCCCAGCTAACTCCTATCATAAAACACAGAGGTTAAAAGCACAGACTCTTCTATCTAAGCTCAAATCCCAGGTTTACTACTCATTAGCTATGTGACCTTGGAGAAGTTTGCTTCTTTTTCTATGCCATAGTTTCCTCTTCTATAAAATGAGGGAAAAAATAGCACCTACTTCATAGAGTTGTTGTTAGGTTGAAATAAGTTAACACGTAATAGGGATCAAGAATAGTGCCCGGCACATACATATTTGCTATTATTATTACTCATTCCTTGGTTAAATATGACTTCCATAAGGAACACTTTACTGGTGTCCCCAAATCAATTTGCTCCTCCTATAATATAATCTATTCTGCACTGTACTTTTCTTCAGTAGCACTTACTTCGACTCTAAGGATTTGTATACATTTCTATTTAATGTCTTTTTTTAAAACATTTTATTTATTTATTTGACAGAGATCACAAGGAGGCAGAGGCAGGCAGAGAGAGGGGGGAAGCAGGCTCCCCGCTGAGCAGAGAGCTCAATGCGGGGCTCGATCCCAGGACACTAAGATTATGACCTGAGCCGAAGGCAGAGGCTTAACCCACTGAGCCACCCACCCAGGTGCCCCTCTATTTAATGTCCTTTTTCCTCCACTACATAATACGTTTCATGATGGCAGGAACATGTTAGTCTTGTTCTAAATGTATCATCAGTGTCTAGAACTGGCACCTCAAACATATTAGTATCTAATATAAAAATACTTGTTGACTAAATGAGCTTGAGCAAAGGTATGATGTAACCATTAGAAATGAATAAGAGTCTTATGTGAAGATAGTCATTATCTAAATAGAGGTCTGTCCTGTGTACAAAATTATATGCCTACATTATAAACTAGGCATAATAAGACCTCAATAGTGCTGATTTTAATATAAAACAAAAACATCTGAGTTCATTAGTATGTGTATTTTCCATTAATTTATAATTTTAAGTTGGATATTCATAAATGTCCATATCCATGAGAGATTTTCGAAGTGTTTGGCACTCGCCTAATTGATCAGGCTTAAAATAATTTAGAAAAAAAAAACTGTCAGGCTTCTTCTAGAAACTCCTTCAAAATATCATAAAGCAGAGTTTGCAAAGTTTCAGGATTCTATGGAACTCTGAACCATTATTTTAATACAGGGGAGACATAATCCTTGGCAAAATATCAACGTTTCTCCCACAGGTAATGGAATGTACACCAAAACAATGTTTCAAATATGAACAATTTTTTCAAGAAATCATTAGAGAGTCTTCATCCTGAAACTCTGGACCACTGTTTGGAAATAACTGCTGTTTGTTATAAAAACAATAGAGTTTCACAGAATAAATTACGACAAAAATATCTGGGAATCACAATGTGCCAAACAAAAGTCAGCAATGTAGTGGCATTATTTATAAAAAACAAATGTGACATGAAGATGAACTTTAAAGAGTGGAACATACAAGAACTGTGAAATAATCTCTCTTCTAACAAATATTTGATGAATGCCAAGTATCACGGTAGTGTAAATACAGCCTGAACTGTATGTTTTAAGTCAATGCTAAAAAACTGAAGAGAGTACAATATTGAGCAAGAAAGATTTAATAAAGGAGTTGAATGAGGAGAGGAACTAGAAGAAAGATTTTAATAAAAATTTTTTAACTTGAGAAAGAAAGGTAAATTGTGAGTGTGTTAGGTTATTAGATAACAGTAACTATATCATTCTTTTGTTAAAATAAAAATTGAGGCTAGCTCATCACTTTTAAAATACAGTATCTAAATAAATGTTTAGATAGTAAAACTGACAAATACAAATTCTGTTCTTAAAAACCAGTATTGTGGGGCGCCTGGGTGGCTCAGTGGGTTAAGCCTCTGCCTTTGGCTCAGGTCATGATCTCAGGGTCCTAGGATCAAGCCCTGCATCGGGCTCTCTGCTCAGCAGGGAGTCTGCTTTCCCCTCTCTCTGCCTGCCTCTCTGCCTACTTGTGATCTATCTCTGTCAAACAAATAAATAAAATCTTTAAAAAAAAAACACACACAGTATTGTTACTAGGTCACCGGATGGTTACTTTTATGAGTCAACACAACTATGCTATAGTTTTCAGTTACTCAAATGCTAATCTAGGTGTTACTATAAAAGTATATTGCTATAGGGGCGCCTGGGTGGCTCAGTGGGTTAAAGCCTCTGCCTTCGGCTCAGGTCATGATCCCAGGGTCCTGGGATCGAGACCCACATTGGGCTCTCTGCTGAGCGGAGAGCCTGTTTCCCTTCCTCTCTCTCTGCCTGCCTCTCTGCCTAATTGTGATCTCTGTCTGTCAAATAACAAAATAAATAAAATTTTTTAAAAAGTATATTGCTATAAATGATCAAGATCTATAATCACTTCAAGTAAGGAAGATTATCCTAGATAATGTGGGTGATTCTGATTCGATCATTTGCAATGATTAAATAGCAGAATAGCAGAAGAAGAAATTCTGCTCATGGACTGCAGCTTCAGCTTTTGTCCAAGAGTACAGCTTATCCTTGATAGCTTATCCTTGATAGCCCGCCCAACCCCACAGTCATGAATATCCTACTGGTTCTATTTCTCTGATGAAACTCTGAACCAACAGACACACTAAGGTTGAAAGGTATATGCAGCTAGAGATATAGAATAAATTATCTTATAGGTCCTTAACAATGCTATTATTCTTTACCTGAATTTTCACATCTATTAATTAAAATAATTTTAAATTTTTTATTTCGCTAGCAGCCACCAAAAGATTTCTGGGTAAATAATGCCAAGTAAGGGACACCTGGGTGGCTCAGTCAGTTAAGCCACTGCCTTCAGCTCAGGTCATGAGCCCAGGGTACTGGGATCGAGTCCTGCATCAGCTCCTTGTTCAGCGGGGAGCCTGCTTTTCTCTCTGCCTCTGCCTACAGCTCCACCTGCTTGTGCGCTCTCTCTCTATCTCTCTCTCTCTTTGACAAATAAATAAGTAAATAAAATCTTAAAAAAAAAAGCCAAATAAGATGGGAAGAGGGGTGCCTGGGTGGCTCAGTTGGTTAAATGTCTGCCTTTAGCTCAGGTCATGATCCTGGGGTCCCGAGATGGAGCCCCTTGTTGGGCTCCCTGTTCAGCAGGAAGCCTGCTCTCCCATTCTCCCTGCAGCTCCCCCTTCTTGTGCTCTCTCTCTAAATGGATAAATAAAATCTTTTAAAAAAATAAACAAAAAAACCCCAAAGTGGGATGCATTATCATTTATAATCGTCATTCTGCTTCTAAACACTGCTGAGATTTCAAGCTCAAAAGAAAAAAGAGAAAATTTATTAACTTAAATATTTTCATGCTTCATTGTTTTTTTCTTTTAAAGATATTTTGATCAACTTTTCTTTTAATAAATCAGGTTCCTAAATTTTAATAAAATGTCCACTATTCTTGAGATTCAATACTTCATCCTGAGTTAGGGATAACTGACATCACCTTGAATCAGTTTTGAATAATCTACAGAAAACAGAGAAAGCCTGACTTCTGAGCTAACCTAACATGAGAAAACATGTTACTAAAATAGACCACATGTCACACATAACAGCAAGTGAGAATGGGAAGGTAGAGGAATTGGCAATGACAAGATATGAGATAGCTGCATAGCAAGAACAAAATAAAAGGGGAAAAGAGAAACAAAATCAAAATTCTTTGAGAAGACAATGAAGTGGAGTCCAAACCAAAATCATGTGGTGTTACAGCATTAAGAAATACGTGTTGTTCAAAGAGATTGTAGAAGGGAAACTTCTTCTATTTTTTCAACTTAATGTAACTGAAATTACAGGAGTGCTTTGGAACAAATAGACCTTTATATAAACTTACTTTAATTCAGTGATTTATTCCTTATGCATACAATTTTTCAGGACAATGAACACTGCCAATATAAACAAGACAATCAAATTCCCTAACCTTCTGACAATCACTAATATCTTCATTCTAGGAAGCCAAGCTTAAAATACATGACTACTATACATATCTATGACCCATGTTACCCTAGAAAAGAGGGCTACTGAGATCTAGGAGCAGGGGAAGCAGAGTAACCAGCAATATGGGAGTACCCAGATTATTGAGCAAGCTTCAACACCAACAGAGTCTAATAGTGTCTAAGGAGATCAGTTTCTACCTGACACTGATAACTAAAAAGAAAGAGGAATTATGTGATAAGTTTCTCCCAGTTCAGTGTTTACAGAGGCTCAGTTAGGTAGAGGGAGGAAAACAAGGAGCTCAAGAAATATCTAGGACAATTAAGTGAATTATCCCAAGAAAACAGAATCTAGGGAGAACTGGGAGAACAAAATCTAGGGAGAAGCCAAGAGTCCAGTTGGATGATGTGAAGCTCTGCATAGACTTCTAGACACAGTGGAAAAAAATAAAAGTCACTGTAGGATACAAGAATGAAGAAATCCTAAGAACTAAGTGGCAAGAGTTTGGGAAGACAGGCTACTTCAAAACTGCAGATGGAAAACAGCAACACTAATTATGGTTACCAGCTACAAATGATAATAAGGATCTAATACTATTTCCAAGCTTTGCTTGGAGTGGTTTTGACACTGGGCCGATGTAACAACTGTAAATTCTTCAGAATTTGTAATTAGATTGGTAGTGGTGGAAAAGGTGATTGAGGCATTCAGGTATTGACAATATCTATCAATTGTTCAGTGATATAAAATACCCCAAATTATTCCTATAATTTCAAAATATTTAATTAATGTTATTGAAGCCATTCATCAAATAAAAACTTTAGCAAAGAAAAAAAATGGTTTTAACAAACAACAACAAACTTGCCAAAAGTTCCTTTCTAAATGTTTGGCAAATGGCTAGAGCTATCTATAAAGTTTCCTGTGGGTACAGCTACCCTTTGTCTTCATGGCTATATATAGGCGAATCAGAAAAAGCACCTCTTCTCTCAGAATGAAATAGAGAAAAAGATTTCAGCTCTTCCTTACTGCATTAGCCAGAAGGTTTTGTGCAAAACTCTATAGTTCAGTGGCTCTGAATGTGGGTCTCTGGATTGGTAAATATGTGATATGGCACACCTATAGATACTGGTCAAATCAACTTTGGAGGGCTTACTGCCTACATTAGAATTTCTCCAGATCGTCTTTAAATAAAGAAGACAAATTCTCTCCATGTAGTTGATACTCTGCATAAGTGCTTTTAAACCCTTTCTTTACATTACAAATCCTTTTTGAGAATCTGATTAAAACTTGGACTCATTATCCAAAAAATGGTTGTGCATACATGTACACACACACAAAATTGTCTATATAATTTCAAGGTCCATAGATCTCCTCATGTCCATTCATAGGCCCCTGTGGCCCTCAAGTGCTATTTCAAACTGTCAAATTTATTTTACCTAATGCTTACCACAGAAAAATTGGGACAAGAAGCTACAGAGGTTTCCACTCAGAGATCAACACAAGAAAGAAAAATAAAGCAAATTTAGCCAGATGTGTTGAGAACACTGCCCATAATAACAAATACCTCAGATCCTCATAACATAGAAGTTTCTATATAATATCTCTATATATCACCTGAAAATACAATATATTGTATGAACATTATGAAGCTTGCAACTGATCATTTTTCCAGATTTAAGGAAAAATTTAGAAATTAATTTCTTAATATGTTGCTTCATTATGAATGTAATTTGAAGCAGATCAATTTTCTTCTGTGCCTTGACCTATAAGAAGTCAACAAAAAAATTTATAGTCCATGTGAAGAAACTAAGAATTAATATTATCACTTACTATCTTACACTTTGTTTCCTTTCTCCCCATCCTGATTAAATATATTTTTTCATGTATATACTGTATACACAAAATATTATGTATATGTATATATAATATTTTATGTATGTCAATTTTTTAAGAAAAATTATAATAAGAAATGTAAATTCCTTTAAAAAGATAAAAATGGGGGCACCTGGGTGGCTCAGTGGGTTAAGCCTCTGCCTTCGGCTCAGGTCATGATCTCAGCGTTCTGGGATCGAGCCCCACATCAGGCTCTCTGCTCAGGAGGGAGCTTGCTTCCCCCCTCTCTCTCTGCCTGCCTCTCTGCCTGCTTGTGAACTCTGTCTGTCAAATAAATAAATAAAAATCTTAAAAAAAGAATAAAAATGATTATGAATAATATTAAGATTTGCTTTCTTAGGAATATGTCAACAGTAAAAGGCCAGCACATCTCTTGAAAATCTGCTATTTCTTTAGGCCACTGGTACCATTAAAATAAATTAAAGTAAATACAACTTCACAGACAGCAAAGCTACCCCTCTGTGTTCTGAAGTCTCCTATCCCACTAAAACTCTCTATATGGGGGCGCCTGGGTGGCTCAATTGATAGGCGTCTGCCTTGGGCTCAGGTCATGATCCCAGGGTCCTGGGGACTGAGCTTGCATCCGGCTTCTTGCTTGGCAGGAGGCCTGCTTCTCCCTCTCCCACTCCCCCTGCTTGTGTTCCCTCTCTCACTGTATCTCTCTATGTCAAACAAATAAAATCTTAAAAAAAAATAAAAATAAAATTAAAAAAAAAAACCTCTCTATATGGAGTCTGATGAATATCTCCATTCTTCAATGTAGAACTCAACATTCTTCCCTTTGTACTCCCATGGCGTAGCATAGCACACTGTACATCATCTGCTGTAACAACTATTACTATATTAAAATCATGTTTACATTTTTTTCCTCTACTACTTCTAGAGGGATCCTATCTTATTCATCATATATCTGGCATCTAGCACAGGAGGGCCATAATATTAGGCATAAGACTGTTAAAGTATTTTAACAACAGTGGACTGGCATGTATGCCAAAGCACAAGGTAAAAAATGCCAGAGTAGACAAGAAAGACTGGTTCCTAAACAAATCTTCAACTCATCAACATCTTTAAAACTTTACTTCCATCCTGGTTTTCCATCAGCTCTGCCCTCCATGTTTATTCGTTGTGGAGAGAGACCCTTATGGCCTTAATATGGCCCCACCTACATTCCCTCTTGAAAGGTTAGGCCAAGGCTGGTGAAGGTTTGCCGATATTTGTGAATAAATCAATCAAAGGCAATCTTGCATAGTAAAGAAGGTCCCAACAGAATAATGTATATTTTAACTTCTCTGTGTTTGTGTGTGAATGTGAATGTATATACACATATGAATATGAAAAATCACAATTTTTTATCATCTACAAGACAAATCTTTTCACCACCTTCTTTCTGAGACCTCCTGACATACCTAAATATTCAAGACACTAGATACATGATAGAGCTCCATAGTGTTTAAGGCACTGAATAGCTCTGATTGGTAGAGGTATCAATATTTGCATTACAATGTACACTTATTTCAGCTTCAAAAATCTTTTGAAATATGATAAAATATTTAGTATTCCAACTCTTCACTGGTTGTATGACCTTAGATAAGTTACTTAATTGCTCTGTATCTCAATTTCTTTATCTGTAAAATGTGAATAATAATAGTCTCTATCTCACAATAATGTTATGAGGATTAAGTTCATTAAAATACGTAAAGCACTTAGAAAACTGCCTCAATCACAATACTCCATAAATATTAACTTAATAATATTTATTACAAAAACATTTTCTACTCCAAGTCTATAAAATGTAAATGTTTTCAGAGCAAATTTTTGTTTTGTTGTTAAAGACTATTTATTTATTTGAAAGAGAGGGAGAGAGAGAGAGAGAGCACGTGTGCAAAAGAGCAGACAAGCAGGGGGAACAGCAGAGGGAGAGAATGGAGCAGGCTCTAGGCTGAGCAGGAAGCCCTTCCGGGGTTCGATCCCAGGACTCCAGGATCATGACCTGAGCCCGAGGCAGATGCTTAACTGACTGAGCCACCCAGGCACCCCAGGACAAATATTTTTGAAGGCCATTAACCCAGACTAATTAAAAGTATCATTTAGCCTATCTTTCAGCAAAACAAAGAAAATATTATTTGGGTTTGTTTTTTTTTTAATATTAGGTTCAAATACACGAAATTGCCATTTTTATAGGCAATATCAGCAACTATATATATAGGGTTAACTTTCACAAAGTATTTTGTTAGAAAAATTAAATATATTTCATTGAAATGCATTTAAAATAATTTTAAGCAATGGAACCTCAGCATGCAATTAAGTTTCCAAAAATAATTTTAAAATAGTTAAAATATTGCCATCATAAACATGTTTAGGGGTGGTATAAATTGAATAATTGTGTCTCCCCCCTCCACACCATTAATATGTTAAGACCTAATCCCCAGTGCAGTGGTGATTAGGGACCTTTGGGGTAGGATCTTTGGGAGATAATCAGGTCCTGAGCGCTCTGTGCTTTTGTTTTTTTTTTTTTTTAAAGATTTTATTTATTTATTTGACAGACAGAGATCACAAGTAGGCAAAGAGGCAGGCAGAAAGAGAGAGGAGGAAGCAGGCTCCCCACTGAGCAGAGAGCCTGCTGTGGGGCTCGATCCCAGGACCCCGGGATCATGACCTGAGCTGAAGGCAGAGGCTTTAACCCACTGAGCCACCCAGGTGCCCCGTGCTCTGTGCTTTTGTTAAGAGACTGAGAGAATACCTTGGCTTCATTCACCGGGTAAAGGTAACTGCCAATGAGGAAGTGGGCCTCACTAGATATGAATCTGCTGGTGCCTTGGTCTTGGACTTCCCAGCCTCTAGAACTGGGAGAAATAAATGTTTGTTGTTTATTAGGTTTATGATGTTTTGTCAAAGCAGTCCAAATGGACTAAGATATGGGATATGGAAGAACCTGAATATATTACTAAAAAGCAGTAAACATCTTCCTGGTGAAACACTGACTTTTTAACCAACATGATTCAACTTTTTTACTTTAGTTTTCTAAATGGAATTTTACATAAAAAGACTAATGCAGCTCCAAAAAAATTAGTGACTCCCTTTACATTTGGAAATAGCCCAAATTACTTTCAATCATAAAATACATTTAGATACTTCCAAAATTTTTGACATTAGCACTTTCATTTCCTTTTTATAGAAGGAAAGAAATATGCTTAAGGATAGGTGGTTTCCCTGAAAGAGAAAATTAAAAATCCTTATTCTCAGATCTGAAAAACATGAATCCCTCAAAATGTAGTCATTCGCTATTTTATTCACTCAACCAACATTTATTGAATGCCTCTTGTGTGCTCAGTGCAGTTCTGATTCTGAGGTTAGAGGTAAAAGTCATTAGCCCCCGCTTCTTTAAGATTTTATTTCTTTATTTTAGAGAGAGAGAATGCACACACATGCACATGCAGGCAGGTGGGAAAGAGGGGTAGAGGGAGAGAGAGAATCTCAAGCAGACTCCTGGCTGAATGTGGAACCCAACACAGGGCTCAATCCCAGGACCTGAGACCATGACCGGAGACAAAATCAAGAGTCAGACACTAAACTGACAGCCACACTGGTGCCCTTGTTTTGTCTCTTTTCTTCAAAAAACTAAGAATCCTCAGAAGAGACAAATTAAATAGAAAATAATAAAAAATATGATAAAAGCTATAAAAAAATCTAAGAAAGGGACTAAACTCAGATTGTACAGAATGGAGCATAGTATAATCCAAGAGAGAAAACAGCAAGAGTATTAAACCAGGGACATGTGAGGGGCCAAGGCAATCAGGAAAACTTGAGAGACTGAGTTTGGCTGGACTGAAGGTGAAGGCACGCATGCACAACACATACTGATTACTGTATGCAGTCACTGCATATCTGTAACCTAATCAAGGTAACAGAATAAAGGGCACAAAAACAGAAAAAAAGAACAACTTACCATGCTTTCCCCTAGAAATATCCACATATTGGCAAAGTCTGGGATGGGTGATGGTCTTAAGGATTTGAAATCGCCCTAAAATTTTGATGGAATTTGGTGTGAGAGGAAGCCCATTGCTTCCACAAACATCATGTGGCAGAGCCGAGGCAAAAAAAGTAAAGGCACCCATTTCAGCATCCTTCAGGGGAAACATTTCCAAGTCCTAGATCTTCTAAGATAACCTGGAAGAGGAGAGAATTTTATGACAGATCAACCAAAAATTAAGCCAGTGTTTTCTCACCTTAAATATGATTAATAATATATAACTTGGAGGAAAATGCCAATAAGAACACTTCACAGTAAAAAATACTGAAGTTTAAAAATTCCAAGATAACATCAAAGAGGAAAAACCACCTAATCACAAATTTACACTGTAGTTCAAATCACAATCAAAGATTTTCAATGGCATAAAAAGGAAAATATAGAACATTCCCTCTTCAATGACACCTGGCAGTTTTAAGAGTTTAGAGGAAGTTTGTTATTTCATAATTGTATCAATAAGGATCTTCTCTTTACCTAAAGCTTGAACAGAGAAGAGACCATCAAGACTATTAAGAATTTTTCCTTCTCACAGAGTGAGTAAAGTCAGGAAAGAGGAAATATAGATACCAACCATTAAGTTAAATTATCAGGGCCTCTATTTTATTTTTTATTATTTTTTTTAATTTATTTGACAGAGATTACAAGTAGGCAGAGAGGCAGGCAGAGAGAGAGAGGAGGAAGCAGGCTCCCTGCTGAGCAGAAAGCCCGATGTGGGGCTCGATCCCAGGACCCTGGGATCATGACCTGAGCCGAAGGCAGAGGCTTTAACCCACTGAGCCACACAGGCGCCCCACCTCTATTTTAATAGTAGTAAAAATTAAACTGATACCAGAGACCTCTATAATGTTACTTAACTAATCAATTTTTGTTTTTGTGCTAGATACTTTACATGTGACCTGTTTTATTTTTTAAAAAGATTTTATTTATTTATTTGAGAGACAGTGGGAGCACGAATGGGTGGTTTGGGGGGAGAAGGGCAGAGGGAAAGGGAGAAGCAGGCTCCCCAATGTGGAACTTGATCCCAGGACCCCAGGGATCATGACCTGAGGCAAAGGCAGATGCTTAACTGAGTCACCCAGGAGTCCCTATGTATAACCTGTTTTAATTCTCTCAACAACTTTCACAGATAGTTACTGCCTCTGGTTTATAGATGTTCCATACACACACACACACACACACACACACATATATATTTATATTTCGAGTGGTCCTATTGACATGGCCTCCAAAGGAAATAATGACCCAAAGTAACCTGGAGATTAAGGAACTTGCTCCAGAGCAATCTGAATCACATTAAGGTAATCACAACAAAAATGGTCCCTAGGCAAGGAGTTAAGGAAGTTAAGGAAGTCTGTCTGAGAGCTTTGTGTATATGGCTAAGTTTATTGACTGCTGTACTCTGCTTTAGAGGGTAGATAGTTGGATTTTATCTGGGGTCCTACAAATTCTAGAATTAATAATAGTTTGCTTTTGTTACCTTTGCCCATACCAGCTTTTTATTGTAATTCTCACACAGTTGGTTTAATTTCTAAGGAAAAGATTTAACTTTTTTTCCTTTGAGGGTAAATAACTACCCGGTATTGGGGAGGACCAGTGGCAGAGTTAACCCTTTTTTTCTTCATCCCTTTAAATTATCGTTCTCATTTCAAACCTTCTTTTGACTTATGATCCCCATTATTTCTGCTTCTCTGATCTGAATCTGAGGGGGCCCAATGCACCTCTTGACTATAATATAGGTTGTAGCTTCTTTCTTTTGCTTTTTATGACAATACTCCTCTGTATGCAACTCTGAAATAGTGAACTATCCAGGAATCATGAGATAGTTGAAGAAAGACTACATTTTAACAGGCAAAGAATAAAATAAACAAAAAAATCTGCCCTTGAGGCAACTGAAATAACTTATGGAAAAGAAAACAACAAAAACCAAAACCAACTGAAATATATTTAAAAAGATTTGAGACAACATTATATCAGGATGTATGGCAAAATATTTTCACAGAAGAGTAAAAAAGGAATTGCTGATACCGATGAACAATCTCATTAATACCCACAAAGCTGTTCATTAAAACTACATGAGAACTTATATCTGCCAGATAGTAAAAATTAAATTTGATAATATATAATGTTAGGAGGATATGAAGAAGTAGCATGTAAACTAATACAATCATTTGGAAAACAGTTTGACACTATTTTGCTATTCTATTCCTGCAGAAACTCCGTCACACATTCAGAAAGGGATACATATGAGAAAGATCAGCATGATATAGCTCCTATTATTCCCAAACTAGAAACGTAAATGTCCAAAGACAGGTGAATGGTTAAGTAAATTTCACCACATTCATCTGATAGAAGAGTATACATGAAAGAAAATAAGCAAATTGTAGCAACATTTAATAGCATAGATGAATCTAGAAATATAACCTCAAGTAGGAAAAAGACAGCACATAAAATGTATGTCAATATTCATAATATTCAACAAGAAAAGCTAAATAATAATTAAGGTATATGTTCATATGAGATAATATTATATTTAAAAAGTGAAGGAATAATAATAATAATAGTAGTAGTAGTAAAACCTGAGGATAGGGTTACCCCTGTATGAAAAGCAGGAGTGAGATTAAGGAAGAACCCATAACAAGCTTCAAAAATCTTGAGTAATATATTAGTTCTTAATAGGTGGGCTAATGGGTGTTCATATTATTATGCTCCATAATTTATATATTCTGTATCTATATATGTGTGTGCTATAAACCACATATTTCATATTTTTTTTAATTTTAAGATGAAAAAATTTAAAAATACATGAATCACTTTTCAAGACCAAGAAAATCAATAGGGATAGGACAGTCTTTAGCATGGTACTGGAACAACAAGATATACTTACGGAAAAAAAAAGTAAACTCAATTCCTACCATTACATCCATGAAAATCTGAGTTGGTTTATAGACCTAACTGTAACATAAAAGAATATCTTTGCAACCTTAGGGTTGTTAGGCAGGATTAACAACAGCAACAAAAAAGCACTAACCATAAAAGACAAACTGGATAAAGTGAACCTCACTGACATTAAAAAAATATGCACATCAAAAGGCACCCTTGAGCAAATGAAAATCCAAACTGAAGATAAGGAAAATGTTATTTTACTTATAAATATATGTATGTATATCACATTATATTTATTTATGACATTTTTTACCAAATACATATATGTGTGTGTATATATATATATATGTATGTGTATGATCACAGACTTGTATCCAGAATATATAAACAATGCCTACAACTCAGTAATAAAAAGAAAACAAGTCAATACAGAAATAGGCAAAAGTCTTAAACATATATTTTCACAAAAGAGAACATACAAATAGACAAGAAGCATATGAAAAAGTTCTCAATCATTAATCATCAGGGGAATACAAAATTAAAACCACAAAAACATGTGATATCACATCTACCAAAACAGCTAAAATTAGAATGACTGGAAATACCAAGTGTTGAGGAAAATGTGAAACTGGAGGTGATACACTGCTGCTGGGGGGAGTGTAAAAATGACACAAGAACTTTGGAAAACTTTCTGGAAAGCATTCTAAAGTTAAAAACACCCTAAGCTTATGACTCAGAAATCCCACTCCTACTAGATATTTACTCAAGAAAAATGAAAATATTTGTCTATAAAACTTTTTATATGAGAATGTTCATAGTAGTTCTATTTACAACAACCCTGGATTGGAAGCAATGCAAACGTCACACAAGTAAATGGATAAATAAGTTGTGGCTTATTCATCCAATAGAATTCTACTCAACAACAGAAAAGGAACAAACATGCCAGAATATACGTATCTCAAATACATTGTGTTGCTGAAAGTACCCTAGATGAGTTCATATTATATGACTATGTTTAAATGTACTTTCAGAACTATACTTCTAAACTAGAATGATAAAAATGAGTACATAGTGTGTTGGGCAGAGAGGATGAGATCAGACAGTGAAACATAGTAAATTTGGGGGAATAATGAAAATGTTCTACCTCTTGATAGGGATGTGGTTGTCACATGGGTGTTTACTTGTATCAAAACTCATCAAACTACTCACTTAAAATCAATGCATTTTAACATATGTACATTTTATCTAATAAAAAATAAAAAATGAAATAAAATTAAGATATTATGAGAAAGGAAAAATTAAAAATGAGTGGGAACTAAATGATTACCAAGTTATATAGAAGCGTTGGAAAATAAAGCTGAGACAACTGCTCAGAATATGGAACAAAAAGCAAATAGATAAAAACATAAGAGGAAAGATAATAAACATAGTGAATCAAACCAAAAATCCAAAAACCACCTTATAGGAGTTTCAAAAAGAGAACAGAGAAAAATAAGGGAGAATAAATTATGAGAGAATAGGCAAAAATTCCCCACAGTTGAAGGGAAATATGTACTTAAAATTAAAAAGGCTTATAATATTAATGAGGATAAATGAAAATACCCACACTGAGACATTTATCCTAGCTCCTTTCAATGAGTTCATTGCAAGAAGAATAAACTCACAAGGCATATCATCATAAATTTTCAAAGCATCATGCAAAACTAAAATTTTTTAATCACTCCAGAGAGAAAACAAATAGTTCAGACAGCAACAAATTAAGATAAGACTGTCATTCTCATCATTTCATGAGCAATAGTTAAAGTCAGAAGACAACAAAACCTTGTGAGACCTAAAGAGACATAATTCTGTTTCTATACCGTGCCAAAGTATCAATCTTAATAATTGCAAAAAATAATCTACAGCCATAGGAACATTAAAAAATAAAATTATTATCCACATACCTTTTATTAATAAGTATCTTAGGATATATTCTACCAAGAGAGGCGAAAAACAAGTAACAGAATATGTGTGGTTAAGAAGCAATGTAGGGGCACCTGGGTGGCTCAGATGGTTAGGCATCTGCCTTCGGCTCAGGTCATGATCCCATGGTCCTGGGATCGAGCCCCGCATCTGGCTCCCTGCTCGGGCGGGGAGTCTGCTTCTCCCTCTCTCCCCATTGTCCCCCCTGCTAGTGCTCTCTCGATCTCTCTGTCAGATAAATAAATAAAATCTTTAAAAAAAAAAAAGAAGCAATGTAATTTACCAGAATGTAATCTGTTCAAATTAAACAGAAAGTGATTGAGCTTTAAGGGGAACATCTTCAAGCACAGAAATGGAATGGAAGTTTCTCAAACAAAGAATGAGAGGACATGATGAAGAAAGCACGTGATGGGAGGACTTGGTAAAAAAGCACATGTACCTTTCTCCCAAAAGAAAACAGAAAATCCTTTGTAAAAGTGAGGAAGGTTAAAACTAAACAGGAAGTACACTACCCAAAAAAATAAATCACACTTAACTACAGCGCAACTTTTTGTCATCATAGAGCAAGAAAGAAGAAATCAATTTGATGTTAATAGTACAAGTCTTCTCCTTAGTGTGGCATAGGGTCATGAAATTAAGACATTGGGAAGGAAATGTATCATGGCATACTTTTTGGCCCTGGACTTAGGAATATTTACAAAGTCATAATACTGTAACATTGTATTGTTTTTTAGCACATAAAAAAGCAATAAAAATTGTAGTTAAGAAATATAATGTAAATATTATTAACATTGACAACGTGTAAGTAAAGGTCCAGATAAGGGAGGGTGGGAGTGGTGGATGTAGTTTCTGCAGTGATAAAGGTGGTAGAGTCATTACTTTCCTCATTTTACCAAATAAGGAGCCCAAATATATTTTTGAAAATTGACATGATTAAATAATTTATATATAGTATTTAAAGTTATAACATTAACCAATATGAAAACTAAAAATTGTAATAACTATTCAAAACTTTGGAGGAGAGAGGTTGAGGATAGCGTGAGTTACCTTAAGAAGTCAATTAAAAAAAAAAAAGAATGAGCATTTTAACTTAACCTAAGGTTAGGAAAGGTTAAAAGTGGTCATTTCTGACAAAGAGGACTAAGGGTAGAGAGGGAGACACTATTATTATTTTATTATGCAATCCTTCTATATTATACTATTTAACTTTCAATTAGATGGCCTCTATCAGACAACTGAAAATCATATAACCAAATAAAGAAAATGCAAATTATTCAAAAAGATAAGATACTGGTTAGCATAAAACATTTCATCAATGTTCCACTTCAACTATCTCCTAGATGGGTGCACACCAAAAGGTTCATATATACAAATACACACATAGACTTGCTCACATTTGGTGAGTGGAAGAAAGCTAATAAAAAAAAAAAAGACATCTGAGGCGAGAGATTACTTGAGTAAAAACAATGTAAGCAGAGGGCTTTGAAAATTCATTCATTCAACAAGTATCTTGAACGTATTTTAAGTCAGGTGTTTTTCCAGCTGCCCGGCAAAGGACAGTGAATAAGATGCAATCCCTGCCCTCAAAGAACTTGGAGTCAAAATAAGAAAGGGGTTGGGATGGGGGATGCTGATTTCATCATGAATAGTTCACACATTTCTTCAATGGGGGAATAATACTAGTTCACTTATTTTATATACATTCCCTCAAAAAAGTTGTCTTTCCGTCCCAAATAAAACCAGGAACCAAGAGACCTTGGAAAACAACCACTGACAAGTCCTATTGTTCACATTCTCCCACTCCACAGGGAATGTTACATCTCGACAATTGACTACACCTTTGAAACCAGAAACAAAATCAAGACTTTGTATCTATGTTGAGTAATGGAGAGCTGAGTCCACATTCTCTAGCCTCCTCTTTAAATCTTCTTTTGAAGCAGTGATACAGTGGTCACTCTCAAGTAGCTGCCTACAGTTCCCAAAGGACTGAGGTCAACGTGCGGAGAGGGGAAAGGCGAACATTAGTTAGGGATGGGCACAGTTTTCAGCAGCAAGCAGCTCCGCAGGTTGGCTTCCCTTACTGTGGGATAAGCCGAGCCACTCGCTGCACCTGACTTTCCTCTACTCCCACCAGCCCCACCCACTACGACACACAAAACTGACAAACCCAAATACCTGCCTCTGAGTCTGGGGACGCAGGCGGACACAAACACAAGGGGATGGAGCGTCTACACAGGGCCCCAGCCTGCCGCAGTGGCTGCTGCTGCTGCCGCTACTGCTTAGTGTACCAGACCCTGCATTTCAGGTGCTTCTACAAAAGAAGCCGCTCCTGGAGCGCTAGGATTGCTCTTTGCCTGCTAGCTAGATCCGTCGAAATTTCCAGCTCGGAATCTAGCCAGGAGCGTGAGTTTCTCTCCACTGACAGCTTCCAGCTTTCCCCGCCCCCACCTTCAATTCAGTCGGCGGTTTCTTCTGACCTCACAACTTCCACGACACAAGGTTGAGGAAAGACCCAGACGTCCAGCGTTTTGCCCCTTGCCCAAACTGATGACAAAATGTAGCCACCAAGGAAGAAAGGGGGGGATTGCATTATTGGCTAAGGAAACAGAAGACGGAGAGCGTGGTGTGGCTGCGCACAGGAAGGGAAGACAGAATTTAGAGTTAAATCGGTGGTACGCTCAGGCGTTTGGTGGGGACACCTCGTTGGGTCCTTTCTCAGTGCCGTCGTGTGCGGGAGGCTGTTCCTTACGGCTCCATGCTGAGGCTTCCCTGGTGAGGGTCGCCCGGTTGCTCTGTACGCCGGTTCATGTGAGTGACGCCCGCGGAGGGTCCCGGGTAGGCGAGTTGATATCGAAGTAGTTCCCCTTCCCTTACTTGACGTGGCGAGATAGGACCTGGCATTCCGATACTAGTGGGAGATACGCTCATACCAACACCGATCTTGGCATGTGGAAGTAGAGAACAGCTCGGGACCCTTTGAAGGAACCATGCTTGAGAAATGAGATGCAGGGCTGAGGGAAAGGATGCTACTGGAAAAGATATATTCACAAACACGTTTACTGTTGCGTTTGCGCGCGCGCCGGTGTTGTGAAAGGACTGGGGTGGGAGTGAGGCAGGAATCAATCCCTCGAGTAGGTAAGCTGCCACTATGTTTTCGGCACGGCACTGTTTCAGGTATTGGGTAAAGAGCAATGAACAAAACCGAAACTCCTGTCTTCCCGTAGTTCACATTTTATTGGTGAAGGCACATACTAAACACACTTAAAAAAAAAAAAAACATGACATATTGTGGGTTGTAATGGGCGTTGAGCAGAAAAATAATACCGCAGAGGAGGGTGTAGTTTGAAATTTTAGTGTGGTCAGAGAAAGTCTTGCTGAAATGACGACTTTCAAGCAAGAGCTGACATCCTTGAGAGAATTAACCATACATATGTCTTGGGGGAAGTGTAGTCAGCTAGAGAGACCTGCCATTACAAAGGCCATGAAGCAGAAACTCGCCTGAAGATCAAGGAAGCTTGTGGGTTGAGCGAAAGGGTTAAAGCTGGGGACAAAATCACAGAAGGAACAATTCATGAAGGATACTGAGGGCATCTAAGTTATTGGAGAGTTTTGAGCAGTGGACGGACATAAGCTGGTTTCCTTTTAAAAAGGATCTTACTGGGTGCCATGGTGAATAGATTGGAAGGGGTGGGGTGGAAGAAAGACCAGTTTGGAGGCTTTTGTAGTAATCTAGAGGAGACAGATGGTGACTTGAGTAGGCATGGTAAGAAATGGCTGGCCAGGTTCTAAGTGCTCTTAGTTTAGATGTGCACGGGTATAGGTGGATGATGAGTTAATTTAATTAGGATTGGGAAACACTTTAGAAATGAAGTGTAGTGTGAGTTTTGGAGTAACAAACACATTAAAATCACAGCTTTGCCATTTAATATTCAATTTTATAGTATTTGGATTATAATATTTGGATTTAGACCAGTTATGTAATTTCTCTGAATTTTTCTATAAAATGGAAATGTTATCCCACAAGGTTATAAAGCTTAAATGACCCTGTATGTAATGTGCCTGGCCCATTAAAGTAGTGGCTGTTGTTATTAGCTGTGTTCTTGGATAAGAAATGGAAAAAAGTACTGAGTGCTTCTGTGGATGGAAAGGGATGGTTAAACCCTATTGAAGAAAATCTGAGAGACCTAGACATACCCTTTTTAAAAATTTTATGCATATTTCACTGGACAGAAAGATTTTGTATGTTAATGGTCATAGTACCTGAAATAACATGGACTGTCTTCTCATAGCCATCCACTCTATAGCAATCCCTCTTAGCCATCCCTAAAGCCCTCAGGACTCTCTGTGCATTTATGAGTAAAGGGGAAGAACGCATTCTGTTGAGTACAGAAAAACAAGAATAAAAACAAATTTCCAGTTGTAAAATGAGTAAGAGATGTAATGTACAGCTTTGTGACTATAGTTAAAAAATACTGTATTTCAGTATTTGGAAATAGGTGGGAAAGTGGATCTTGAAGTTTCTCCTCACAAGAAAAATATCTTTGTAACTATGTATGATGAAGGTTATTGAATGGGCTAATGTGATCATTTTGCAGTTTATATAAACATGGAGTCTTGTGCATCTACAACTAATCTGATAATCTGTCAATTATACATAAGAAATTTTTAAATAGAAAAACTGACACAGGTAATAATTGGCAGAGGTAGAATTTGAATTAATTCCCTGAATACATGCCAAGTAAATAAACAAACAAAAAAGAAATATTCACAAAAAGAATATTTTAGGTCTGTCTTCTATCTTTTGGGCAAAGGTTGCAAAAACACCCCTGGAGGTATTGACAGTTACCACTGCTATAGAATTTGAGTATCTCTGGGATGCATTATTCTCAGAATATTTGATCTTATTATTTACCTTTTTAAAAATTCTGTCAGATGTTTTAAATCCTAGTAGGAGTTTTAAGCTAGTTTTAAAAAGTATCACATTATATAGCATGGTAATAAAGATGTTCCCCATATGGGTGATTTGGCAGTTAGATTATGAAGCAAATGGAGGAACAAAGATTGGAAGGTTAGATTAGGAATTGGTGGTGGTGGGGAGAGAAGAAAGTGATTAATTACTATAGTTTATTAATCTGGATATATATGCTTTTCTAATATTTACGTTTCTAAAATAGTCATGCATTTTGTAATTGTTGTCTTAAAATCACTAAGAACTAAGTGGCACTTGTGAGATAGTTGTCAGTGCCCCTGCGTATGCATACTTGGTCATAACTGTTAATATTGTCATCAGTTCAGTTACGTGTAGTGTTAGTATAGTAGTTGACTTTAAGTTCCATTTTAAGTATCCTTTATATGATTTACCATTAAAATGAAAAAAATGTGTATGCAGAAATATAGGGAAACAAAAGAGTTATATAAGATAAAAATAGGGTTAAATTTAAAAGAGAATTTTCAAACAATACAGGATGTGTTTTTTTTTCTTAATGGTACATAAAATTACAAAGCATCTTGTGATTGGAGCTATTTTACAATTGGTGGCATCTTAGGTTTGATGAAATACAATACTTAAGGTATCTAAGAAGAATATAAACTTTTACCTAATTGAAGTTCTGAGACAGTGAAATCAGGTGTTTTGGAAAGTGGAAAAAGACACTTCCCAATTTTTGTAGAATTCCTATATTATAATGGAAGATTGAAAACCTGCACTTAAAACTTCCATTTCAAAGTAATAGCTTATTTGTTTATATTTGGTTCCTAACATTGAAAGCCTGGGACAGGGAATTTGTTATTTAAAAGGAATTACTGGATATAAGACTAATGAATCACTGAACTAGATCTGCCTGTGAAACTGATAATACACTCTGTTAATTAATTGAATTACAATTTAAAAACAAAAGGAATTATTGGCAATTTAGAATCAGAGTGGGGAAAGACTGCTGGGGAAATTGCTGAGGTAAAGGGAAGCCATTTGGAAATGACAAAAATCTCAGGAATAGCCTTTTGTATATTTTAATGATTAAGATTTCCAAATTCATTTTTAATAAATTTAATAAAATCAGCCTCAGTTTTTATTAGTGGCATCTTACAATGACTTTTTAGGTCTAATGAAATATAATGAATATTGTGGACAAAATTAATGTTAAGAGGCAGAATAGTTCAAATAATACTTTTCAAATGCTTTTTGTTGTAAAAATAAGGTCATTATTTTTCAGTTTAGTAAAGGAAAAAGAAGTATAAACTATCCAGCAATTCCTACTATCCAAACACAATTAACATACTTATGTACTGTTTTTTCTTTTTTTCTCTATGTGTTTTACATTTGTAATTACTGTGCATGCAGTTAAGTATTATTTGGCTGTGTAATTTTTTTCCTCTGTGTAAGTGTTTTACATTTATGATTACTGTGCATGCAATTAAATATTATGACTATTTTATCTCCTAATCATTAAATAAGATTTAGTACAGATTAAGCCAGTATTCCCAAACTGTTTTAGAGGATATTAGTTCTAGTAAATGTTAATAGGTGTTCCTGGTTAGGATTCTGTGGTTAAATACATTTTGAAATTCTACATGATTATGTATTCTACAGAAATTATAGCTTTGACATTAAAAGAGCTAACTCCAGAATAAGACAGACAGAAAGTTTTAATCCTATTATTTACTAATTAGTCACATGACCTAAGGCAAATTAATATTAATTCAAGCTTTTTTCTCTGTATAATGGAAGTAATTATAGTATCCATGGGTAATCTGTGTAATGCATTTAGCCAGCCCATAATAAATACTCTGCAAATTTTGTTACTGTTGTTATTAACATTGTCATCTCTGAGAAACCCTAAGTTTATTAACACATTGAAAGCTCTGAGGAGACTAGGGGGGCTTAAAAGTTATGAAATTTAATCGATACTCAATATAAAATAGAAAATCACTATGGAGCAGTTGGCACACAATCATGAAATGAGCACTAGGTTGAATGGTTTAAGATTTGTCTGAACTTTAAGCTTTAAATTGTTACTACACTAGCACTGTTGCCCTAGACATAACCTCATTTAAATTTTTTTTCCCCAAATTACTGTTTCCCTCATTTATCTGAAAGCTTAGTGAGTACAAAGAACATGTTAAATTTTGCTCTTTACTATAACCCCAGCACATGGCTCAGAATCAGGAAATATAAGTAAAATTGGGGTCATGAACTTAAGTTTTTTTATAGGGGCCTGGCAGGTAGCATAAATGGCAAACAACAGGGAGTTGTGCAGTCTTGCTTAAAGCATTCACCTTCAACTGTTTCAAATATTGGTAACCCTGGAACACAAAGGCATCCCTGATCTCTGTGGTGATAGTTTGTAATCCCTAGAAGAGACTAGAGATCTGGACCAAACCCTGAAAAATACAAGCATTAAAGGGACAAGTAAGAAAAAAGCCCTAAAAGAAAGTGCCGAAGAAGTAGGAAGTGAAACTATCCTCATTTTGTAATTAAGAAAATAAAGCACAGAGAAGTAACTTTACCAAAGTCACACAGCCTATTAAGTATGTGATTCAACCAAGATTCCTTGGCTGTAAATACTTTAAGAAAGAAAAAAAAAATGCTCTTCTGCTGGTGCTAGTGATCAGTATCTGCATATTGCTAGAAAATATGCACATAAACTTATGCATACTACTTATATTTTTGAAAGTTAAAGACAGTTAACAAGTACTAGAAAACCTATTTCCAGAGCTTCTAATTCCAAAAACAATAAATAGCTCTTGACATTGAGAAAAGTTGTGTCAACATAAAGACCTGACTAGAAGCCAATCCTGAATATCTCAAAAGGCATGTTAATTTTGACATCATGAGTAATATTGCCAAGATAACCAATTATCTAGGAGTAGAGAAAAAGTAGACGCTGGTTAACAGCTAGTGTGTTTTATAATCATCCTAAGTTTTATTTTGTCAAGAAAACTTGATTTTTATCACAAAAATGACTGTGCTATCAAAAGATATTTCCTCTCTTCTTTTATTGAGGCTTCCTTTATAGTGGTATTACTGATATTGTGGCAGTTAAGGTAGTTACAAGTAACCTATCACTACATTACATATGTTATAAATGTTGGAAAATTGTTATTTATTGCATAACCAAATAAGGACTTTGTTATAAGTGATTAGGATGTAGAGTATTTTCAGGTTTGTGGTTGACTGATTTTTTTTAAGACTGTATTTTTTAGAGCAGGTTTAGGTTTGCAACAAAATTGAGTAGAGAGTATTCAGTGAATTTTTATTCTTTTTTTCTTTTCCTTAAACCAGAATAATTTACATCATTTTCATAAAACGGTTTTTCTCTTGGTATTCTTGTTTGCCTTTGGCGAAATGGTACGTATGGCTCATGCTGGATTGCTTTGCCTTCTGAGCTAGAGCTGGGAACTGTTAATATTGGTCCTTGGAAGACTTTCACAAGGCATTGAGAGGGAAAGCTGCTGTATGCTGTGGAGTGTTCTTCTTTGTATGCCAGTTGTTTAAATAATCTTAAGTCTGTTACCTTTAGAGTTTCTGTAATTATGATGACAATATCTATTCATAGGGAAAAGTGCAGAGTTTCAGTTAGTTGGCTGTTGTCTTATTGTATTCCCTTGGACAGGAGTCCTTCAATATATTTTATACACTATTATAAACACAAAATTTAGAATTAATATAAATATATTAATATTTATCACCCCTATAGACGGTATACCATTCACAAAGAAATTAAGGTGTGGCTTAGCCAAATTATCTAAATATATTTTAATATCAGTCTCTATAATTTGTATTTTTATTATTTGTTATGTTCTTAACCTTTAAGAAAATATAAAAGTCATACCTAAGGATCTACAAAATATCGTGCCCATAGATAACCTACACTACTGTGAGCTTTTTGAAGGTGAGGATTGTACATATATCCTTTGTTGTGTTCCCAAAATTGTGCTCAGTGCCTGACATTTTTTAGCTATGTGCCAGATATCTTGAGTATTATTTATGGTTTCTCATTTTGCAATATATCAATGCTATGAAATACATAAAATTATCTCCGTTTTACAAATGAGGAAACTGAGGCTCAGAGAGGTTAGGTAAGTTGTTAAGGGGCAAAGGTAGGATTTGATTCAAGGTATTGTGATTTCCAAGTCCATGTTCTTTTTATTAAATTACTTTTATCTCATTACTCTTGTAATACATTCTTAATGTTCTAAATAAGGAGGAGTAATAATATGTACCTCATGGTGTTTTGATAATTAAATAAGTTAATATTGTGAAGTGCTTAGAAAAGGACCTGGGAGATACTAAAGACAAAGTAAACACTAGATATTACTATTACCCAATAATACCTATCAGAAAATTTGAGATGACTTCTGTCATCCATAATTATTTTGTGTATCAGTGGTTTGTTAGCATCACTGTCCTCTCTCCCTGTTCTCAACAACTTAAGACTTCATGGCCTACAAGGTGCCTGGATGTCTCAGTCAGTTATGCATTGGACTCTTTATTTAGTTTCTGGTTATGATCTAAGGATTGTGACATTAAGCCACATGTCCAGCTCTGCACTTAGCACAGAGTCTGTCTTTTTCCCTCTGCTCCTCCGCCCCAGCTTGTGTACTTTCTTTCTTTCTCTAAAATAAGTAAATAACATCTTAAAAAAAAGACTTCATGGCCTAAATTTGTTTTTCAGTAACATTTCCCTTCGTTACTGACGCTTCCACTTTATTTTTCATGTTTTATTTTATACAGTTATTTGGTTAAAAATGAATCCATTTTTACTGAACATTTCAAGTTATATGCAATTCTCAGTCCTAGTTTTATTTTACAATTTAAAACTAGACCTTAATCTAGGCAAGTATTTATAGAGTTATAAGCAAGTATATAAAATATAGAGGTATGTATTTTTTATCAGTATCATTCAAAGTATTATCATTTCCTTTTATTCTGTTGTTTCCTCTTAGTGGCTCTGTGTATGTGTTTGATGTATTCAGCTCATTTGTGTTTATGTTTTGAAACACTCTTATTAAACTTATGCCTGTGCTTCAGTATGTATTACAAAAGTCATATTTTATTTAACTCACTTTTTTAACTGTATTTTGCAAATAGTTAATAGATTTATTAGCTCAGTAAAAGTACATCTTTTTTCCTCTCTCTTTTTTTTTTTTTTTAAAGATTTTATTTATTTGACAGAGAGAGAAAGAGAGTGAGCAAGAGAGGGAACACAAGCAGGGGGGATGGGAGAGAGAGAAGCAGGCTTCCCACTGAGCAAGGAGCTGGATGCCTGGTTTGATCCCAGCGCCCTGGGATCAAGACTGAGCTACCCAGGTGCCCCTCTTTTTTTTCTCTTAGCCCAGGAATTATGATCTCTGTTTTGCAGATTATTGTTAGACTTAGTTTTGAAACTGTTTTTGTGTGTCAGCACACGAATTCCATGTTTTACTTATATTTGTGAGATAACTTTTGTACCTGTTGGCAAATTCATGACAGCTATTTTACACTTAAATCTATTTGTTTCTTATCAGTTATTAGTTGAATAGGGATTTTTCTAAAGTGTATCACTAAGGTCACATTTATTTTAGTATTAGCTCATCAAATTTTTCTTTGCTACAAAAGTAAAAGCTAACAAATTATGCTAAATCAAATACTCATTACTTTTCTTGGGATAGCTATTTTCATCTATTGAATATATTTGATTATGTTAGACTAAAATAGAAAGACATTAAACTAAAACAATGCTGTAAGGAGGAGGTTAAAAGTCCAGGAGAACATAACTTTTTTTTTTTTAACTTTAACTTTTTCATATGTTCATTTGTACTTTTCTCTAAAATTCTAAAACTTTTGAGGAATAGCAACAGATATTTTGTGTTCATGTTGGCAAAAATTGTCTGAATTTGAAGTTAATATCTTTATTTTCAATTTTTGTACCTCTTTATTTTTTGCTCTTTATTTTTTTAACTGTTAAATAATAGTCTGTATAGAAAATGAACAGTTCCCTGTTACTTTTTCAGATTAACCTCATCTATATTTTCTTCACTTACTCACTTTATTTTTATCAGGTTTTTATTTTTTTGGTTGTTCTGTATTATAAATTGTCAACTTCAGCATAAAGTTTTTTGAAAATTGGTTCTCTTTTTATAAAAAAGTAAACATTTCAGAATGTTCTTTTTTTTTTTTTTTAAGATTTTATTTATTTGTCAGAGAGAGAGAGAGAGAGCATGAGCAGGAGGAGAGGAAGAGGGAGAACCAGACTCCCTGCTGAGTATCAGGCCGGATGTAGGACTCTATCCCAGGACTCTGGGATCATGACCTGAGCTGAAGGCAGATGCTTAACCCGCTGAGCCACACAGGCGTCCCCAGAATGTTCTTTATGTAGGATGGATATTGTATAATATGAAATTTTCAAACAATCTTGTATTATTTGTTCATTTAGTTTTTTCCTTTATCAAAAAATTTCACCATTTTAATGTGTATCACTTGTTTAAAATCAGAATTGCTTCAGCAATGCTTATGTCATTGTTATCCTTTATATTATAAATTGAAATTCATCAGGTTAAAAAAAACAGTTTGTCATAGTATTAATGATTAATCTTGTCTTTTGTCAGTTTTGACTATTTGTCTTAATATTCAGCAGTTTAAACGTCAACATTATGAGTTAATCTCAGAATGTTGCTTATATGCATTTTTCTGCATACTGACAGGATGTTTCCTAATTTCTATGAATTATTATAAAATTAAAATTATAATAATTTTCTTTTTTAAGAATCGCAGTATATATGCTGATGTTATTTCTGAGTAGGCATGTCGTTAATATTTATATATTCCTAATTGTTAATCTTTTAATTTTGTCTTTCTTAATTCACATGCTTCTCCTTAAAATTGTACATAATTAAATAAACAGTAGAAATACCCAGTGTACAAAAAATAGCACTAAAAGAGGGAATTCAGTAATTCTTAATTTTGGAACACAGGGGTGGCACTCAGTTATAGCTTACTTAAGGTTATTGTTACTCTTTTCTCTTAGTATTCCTGCTTTGCGTCATAATACTCTGCCATGTTTTAAAGCTTCTTTAAAACTTTCCAACCTAAAATGTGGTTAAATCGCATCTTTTTTGCATGTAAGGAAAAAAAAATTGATTGCCTCTTTCAAACATATTGAGGAATTAGTGTTTAACATTTCTGCCATTTGGTTTGTTGCTATATATCGGGAAAGCTATTTTCTTGGTATATTGATCTCTTAGAGTAGAAAATGTTTTTCCTTTAAACTGCTTGCTCATAGTGTTGTGTACAATAAATTTATTCCTTCTGTGGTATAATTTACCATTTTTATTTTTTCACTTAGGATTTTCTGCTGTTTCTTGGCAAAAATGGCAACTAATAGTGCTGTTCTGAAGAGACTGGAACAGAAGGGTGCAGAAGCAGATCAAATTATTGAATATTTAAAGCAGCAAGTTGCTCTTCTTAAGGAGAAAGCAAGTAAGAGATTTTGCATTTTTGGAGGAGATACCTAAAGTGAATTCCTATTTGGACAAGAGCACAAAAACTGTGTTTACCCCATATATATACTTCAACATCTTGATGATAACTTTTAGATTCCTTTAATATTTTAATTTTGAGTGAAATATTCTGGAATTGAGATAAATTAGAATTGGTGTCTCGTGAATGTAATATAGAGAAAACAATATTATTTTAAGAGTGTTAAAGGAAAATTAATGTTTAAAATAAGTTCTTATAGAATTAAAGATTAAAATGAAGAAAATTGAGTAAAATCAAATATGAACTCAAATTTATGTCCTCTATAAGAATATATACTTATATTACCATCTACTAAAGCATTTTCTGACATAATTTTTACATTTTTCTCAGTATGTCTAAGTTTTACCTAGAAATTGCTTTGATATATACAAAAATATCAAATCTAAATTTCTGCATTTAGGATTTAGATTAATTTTTATTTGTTTAAATATATTTTTTATTTCTCAATAACCAGTATTAATGGCATAATGAAAATTCCCAAGTCTTTTAGAATAACTAATAGAAATAAATGCTTTTCTTTTCTGCGTAAGACTGAATGGTTACAGAATCATAGTTACTCTTCAAAATATTTTTTCTTCATTAATTCTTTATTCTTAATTTTAAAATATTTTAATTCTTTCTTTTTTATAATGTTTTATAAATATTTTTCTTAAAATTCTTAAAGGATTTCTTGTTATTTTTCTTAAAATTTTTAATAGTTTTTTCCATTAGTAAGTTAAAGAAAGATTAGAGATGATCAGTGTTTCTGTGTGAATTTTTTCTCCTACAGGTGACTACTAGCTTGACTAACATTTCAATTTTTCTGATCAAAAAGAAGAAAAAAAGGAACACTTCTACACTTATTACATATTTATTTTTCACCTTTATCATTATTTTTTGGTATCCTGTCATGGGTGGTTCTCAGTCCCATTGTTCCTACATTACAATAAACGTTTTGTAAAAATCTCTTAATACCCGGGGCACCTGGGTGGCTCAGTGGGTTAAAGCCTCTGCCTTCGGCTCAGGTCATGATCTCAGGGTCCTGGGATCGAGCCCCACATCGGGCTCTCTGCTCAGCAGGGAGCCTGCTTCCTCCTCTCTCTCTGCCTGCCTCTCTGCCTGCTTGTGATCTCTGTCTGTCAAATAAATAAATAAAATATTAAAAAAAAAAAAAATCTCTTAATACCCTGTAAAGAAAATATTTCTTAGGTACAATAACCTACCTATACACATAATATCAAAGCATATAATAACCTTGTATGGAAGAGAGGAAAATTTTAAAGAATGTAATATAAATTGTAGTAATAATAAAAATGTGTATTTTAGTGAATAAATACTTAGACAGGACTGTCCTACCAGACATATGAGAGAGTCCTATGCTGTATGGTTCCCATTCATGGAATCACCAAGAATGCAATAGATACAATGCTAATTGGTATGTGTGTGTATTTACTCTGCCTTTATGTAGGCAACTCTGATACCAGAAACAGCTTTCAGTTGTGCAGTTGTGTTTTTTATTTACTCACAATGATGAATAATTCTTTAGGGAAAGCTGTGAACAAAACAAAGTGCAATCTACTCTTGATTTATAAGATACTTGATTTATAGAAAATTCAGGGTGTAATGAAAATGTTTAAGAATATTTTATGTTTGTATATAAAAAATAGGGCTCAAATAATGAACAGGTTTTCTCTTAAACAAATACGCAGTGGGTTACAGGAAAATTCTGCAGAATGTGAGACAGCGCTTCATTTTATAGGTATATCTAACATGTTTTAGGACATCTGGCATTCCTGACTCCTGCCCAGTAAATGCCCAGAATGACTCCTATTATTTTTGAAAACCAAAAATACTCCCACAGATTTTAAAAATCCTACCTAGAGAGCAGTACCAACCCCACTGAGAGTCATTGCTTTTCTTTTGTTCTTTTGTATACATTATTTCTCACCTTTAACACGCATACTATATCTTGAGGGGAATTTTTGAAGCTATTTCACTCATTGAATGTTTAGCTAGCTCAATGTTTGAGACATTAAGAGTGAAATATTATTCAGGTATTTTTACAAGGTAATGATTAAAAAGAAAGAAATGAGAATAGTTTTTTTTATGGTTGGCTATCATTATATCTCCGGCTTTAAAAAAATAATAATGTGTCTAATACTTGCCTCACTTTAATAGTTTATCTATTGTTGATACTTTGAGTCCAGTTCTTAAGTTGTGATTAGCATCTTTATGGAAGCTAGGAAATGATTCATAAGCAAAACTTTTCTGTTCCATTATTATTTCACAGATTTCCTTGCTTTTTCTCTATTTTAATTATCATGTTATTCTCATAAATATTAAACTAATAAAGAAGTTGGCAAACATTTGTTATTGGTATTATCCTAGTTATGTTTATACTGCTGTGCTCTTAAATCAGGTAGTATTCGTAAGAGGCCTTTTAGAAAACATGTCTATATCTTACCTGGATTTTCTTAATCCTAGTTTTGCAGGCAACTTTGAGAGAAGAGAAGAAACTTCGAGTTGAAAATGCTAAATTAAAGAAAGAAATTGAAGAATTGAAACAAGAGCTAATTCAGGCAGAAATTCAAAATGGAGGTAATTAAATGTAGAAATGATAGGTTGTTTTGATTTATAGTAATTATTATATCATTAATTGTTAAATTAGGTATTATGCTTGATTTCTCATTTTATCCTCACAGTAGCCCTTCTCATGCAATCATTCTTTACAGAAGAGAAAATGGAGACTTAGAAAAGGCAAATGATCTTTCCTGAGCTCATGCAAAAAGTGTAGATCTGGGGTGCAAACGCCTGTGCTTTTAGTGATGTTGAGCTTGTTTCCCTGTGTTTGTTGGCTATCTCTATGTCTTTGGAAAAATGTTCGGGTCCTGTGACCAATTTCATAGGATGATGATGATGATGATGATGATGATTTTTGGTGTTGAATTTGTAAAAGTTCTGTATATATTTTGGATATTAAGCACTTAACAGATATATCGTTTGGAAATACCTTCTCTCATTCAGTTGGTTGCCTTTTTATTTTGTCCATGGTTTCCTTTGCTGTGCAAAAGCTTTTTATTCTGGTGTAGTCCTAGTAGTTTAGTTTTGTTTTTGTTTCCCTTGCCTCAGGAGATACACTTAGAAAAATGTTGCTGCAGCTGATGTCAAATTACTGCCTGTATTTTCTTCTAGGAATTTTATGATTTCAGGTCTCACATTTAGGCCTTTAATCCATTTTAAGTTTACTTTTATGTATTGTATAAGGAAATGGTCCAGTTTCATTCCTTTGCATGTAGCTGTCCACTTTTCCCAACACTATTTGTTGAAGACTGTCTTTTTTCTATTGTATATTCTTACCTTATCAGGGAAATCCTATTGTATGCCTGAAACTAATACAGCTATATGTTCACTATACTTGAATTAAAAAAAAAAAACAACTATGCTTTTTAATCTCTGTGCTACATACTTCAACTTGATCATCACTGTTCCCTATTAAATAGTTACTGAAAATAAACTGTAATAATATATAGCCGACATTTATTACATTTTACTATATGCTAGGCACTGTGTGCCAAGTGCTTCAGTACATTATGTATTTATCCTTAAAATTTTATGTGTACAAATGTCCTTGTTTTATACATGAGGAAATTGAAGCTTATAGATAAAAAGTAATTTGCCTGAAATAATATTTAAGTTAATCAACTCAGCAGGTAATTATCATTTCAATTATTAATGTTGCAAATAAAATTTAAAATTTTATTGAATTATTTAAAGGTGGATAAATTTATATCATTTTAAAACAGTGGTAATAATAGCTCTATTACAATTTCAAAGTATCATACAGAAAGGCATTTGGTTGTATAATACAAAATCCTTCCTAGTTGAGTTAAGGAAGCCCAAGTATAGGGAAAGTCTCTCTTACTACTTTCTTTAGAATTATCCTGTCAGTGAGTAAATTATTTTGAATGCTATAGTAGGAGCTCTACCCTTAGTGAGCTAAACAAAAATAAGGAAAAATCAATATAATGTGTGCTTATAGCTGTCGACTGAAGAGAACTTTGCTTGTCAATGGAAAATCTGATCTTTTCTAAGGCAAGGAGATTTATAATACAGGTACAGAATTAAATAAGCAGTTAAAATATTAACAGTGTAAAACTGCTTTCCATTTTACCAGTTCTAAAAGATTGCCTTGGAACATTGTAAATTCTGATCTTATTAATGAAATGCTAAAGCAGTTCAATACTTTGAATTAATGTATTGCATTCTGTCAAATGGTGAAACATTAAATAAGGGTAGATAGAGTGTCACATTACTGAAAGAAGCAAGAGCCTCCAGAGAACTTAAAAATACCTCAGAAAAGTGGTCTGAATATTGGCCAGAATTTAAGCCACATCAGAATCCCTCATGAGATTTTATTTTTCCATATTCACTAGGCAATGAGAGTTTTTAACATTGCTGAAGGAATTTTCTCCCTTAAAAAGTTGTTTTTTGAAATAAAATTATGGACACGTCTCTCCCTTAATTCTGATATTGAAATGACTATTATTAAAACACTTCCCAGTTGATTGTTCAATATAAAAAAAAACCTGAGTGAAAACATGCCATCTTGCCAAACCGTGAGAGGATAGTCTCTGGAGACAGACTGCCTGAGTAAAAATTCTTATTTTCCTACTCACTATGTGCGTGCTGGGCCAGTTTTTTAAGTTCTGTGTGGCTCATATTGATCATCTGTAAATGGAGATGTGAATAAAACTTATAGCTTTAAGGGTATTTATGAGAATTATAAGAGTTAATTCATATAAAGCATTTTGAAAAGTGGGACATAGTCTATAATAAATATTAGTTATTGTTGTTATCCATAATTTTCTCAGTTGTTATTAAATGAGAATCATTTATTTATTTAACTTTTATCGTGGTTAAATGTACTTAATTTCTTGGCAGCCTTTTTATAATCTCAGAGAGTAAAGACCTGATAATTATATACAGTGATTTTTTCTTTTAAAAAGAACTCATAGTGACTTTTACTTTTTGTATCAGTGAAACAAGTACCATTTCCATCTGGTACTCTGCTGCAAGCTAATTCCACTGTTTCTGAAAATGTGATACAGTCTAGACCAATAACAGCTATGACTTCTGGTACCAAAGAACAGATAGGAAGAGGAGCAGAAGAAAAGAAGATGAAAGAGAAAATTGAAGTGAAAGGTATTTTTTTTTTCTAAGTATTTTTAACCTTTAAGGTTATTTGGTTTTTGACTGGTTTAACAGATGTCAACATTTTTGGTAATAATAGTGGTGTCAAAAAGAAAGTTGAAACCTTTATGAACAAGAATAAACAGTAGGATATTGGAACATAGAAATTGGTCCTAAAGGATGTGTGAAGATTGACAAGATTGATAGGGTAAGAATGTGGTATTTGAGGTAGAATATGTTTTTAACACAACTAAGAACATAGAAAGTAGAGATTAAGCGTAAGGACCCATATGTAGTTCAGTATAACTAAACTTTAGTGTATATTCAGTTTCAAAGAAGTCACAGATAGAAAGTTAGCTTGGGACTAGTTGTGATGATATGGAAGGGATATTCTATTCAAAGGAGAATGTCTGAACAAGGCATGGGGGCGTAAAGATCTTAGGAACTCATAAAATCTGGAGTAGAAAGTATATCACCATCTGCTTAGACAGCCAAACCAGAAATCTTATAGTTAACCTTACCCTGTTGTCCTCCCTCAATTTGCATACCTAACTGACCACCAAAACTTATCTAGATCCCAGCTCTGTGGCTCCATTTTGTCAGGTGCTACCTTTGTTCAAGTTCTCATGATCTGTCATTTGAATTAATATTAAAGCCTCATCTTTTCTAATTTATCTTTACCTTGCTGCTAAAGCTATTCTAATCATAAATCTGACTCCTTTTTTACCTAATGACCTTAATTCCTTTATAGACTTCATGTTTCTAGGTATGTCTCAAAAATGTGCTTTTATAATTCATTACACACACCTCTCATAACACTTATACTCACTTAAGAGTTTTTGGAAAATATAAAATGGCTGAGGAATTTGTGAATTAACCTAAGCCAATTTAGCACCTAACGCTTGTCAGTTCCTTTTAGTAAATATCAGTAAATTTTCTTAGTTAGAAGTAAATAGGGGTTGTACCTCTTCTACACAACTACATCACTAATTGGTATGGTTACAATGAAAGCAAGTCAAACTAATTCTTTCACTTTATAAATTACAAATTTATTAAGTAGGCATAAAACAATCAGACAGCCTTTTTTAAGTATGATAAAGTTCATACCCAAAGGAAGATCTACTGCATTTGTGACTAGAGGATTAGTCAATCTTCTAGTCAAATGAGACAACGGAGTCTTCCTTTGTGGGAGGAGGAAGCACACAAGACCAAATGGAGCTCTATGTCTAGAATGTCTCTCTTCAGTGGTACTTTTCTGTGATAATGGAAATGCTGTGTAATTGCATTATCGAACATAGTAGCCAGTAGTCACACACTGCCACTGAACATTTCATAATGTATCCAGTATGACTAAGGAACTGAGTTTTTTATTTTAAATTTCAGTGTAAATAGCTGTATGTGGTTGGTAGCTACCATATTGGACGGTGCTGGAATACAGGGCTGTTCCACTGGTGTTTGGCTGCTAGAATTGCCAGATTCCAAAATTCTGTTCATGCTGAGGCTCTGGTTACCGTACAAGCTTTCTAGACTATCATATGTGAGCATCACTAATTTTTTAATGAAACGTTCTTAAAGTCTTTTAAGATGACTAGGTTCTTGGTACAGATTTGGATATTTGCAGTCACCTCTGGAATGTGGATTCTGATAAAAGTATTTCAGATGCCTGGGAAGTAGATTAAAATTAAAAATACAAGTTGATATATGGATGTTCTCTTATACTGCATTATATCAAATACATAGATTATCACTCAAAGGTAACTGTTATTTAAGATTTTTAGTGTATTCTAGTAATTTATATATTCTATATCATTTTGGGTTTTTACCATTAAAAAAAGTCTTTGCTATTATTTTATATGGAAAATGGAATTTTAAAAAAATTTGTTAATTAGATTAAAAATTGCCTGTTATTTTTGAGCTAGTTGTACCTATTCTTTTATAAAATGTCTTCGTATAAATTGTGAATGTCCTTACACAAACTCATTCTTTCCCACTCCAGGCAGAATTATTCATCTCTGTGTTTCTACATTTTTTTGTCTATGTAATGTTTGTCACATATTCATTATGCATATCTTCTTTAAAAGATATTTTCGGTGCCTTAGATTTCAGTAAATATTTGTTCAAAGATTAAATAAATAAAGATTTAGTTGAGAAGGAGTGCTTCTAAGCCACAACTGCCTGCTTATCTCTATCCTGTAGATTGCAGGTAAATAATTTATTTTGACTTACACTTTTTTCTCCTATAGAAGCTAGATGTAAACTATATAGAAGCTAGATGTAAACTGAAGCAATATGAACTCTTTTTTTTTTAAGGTTTTGTTTATTTATTTAGAGGGTGAGAGAGAGAGCATGAGAGGGGAGAGGGTCAGAGGGAGAAGCAGATGCCCTGTTGAGCAGGGAGCCCAATGCGGTACTCCATCCTGGGACTCCAGGATCATGACCTGAGCCGAAGGCAGTCACTTAACCAACTAAGCCACCTGGGTGCCCCGGAATATGAACTCTTTACAGGTTACATTTCGATTCAGTGGCCAAAGTAATAAAATGCTAATAAGAGTTAGATTATTGACATATAAATAAGAGGAGGATTTTTAAAACATAATCAGAATAGGGGTACCTGGGCAGCTCATTTGGTTAAGCATCAACCTTTGGCTCAGGTTGCAACTTTGCAGTCCTGGAATCAAACCCGATATCACCCCACATTGGCCTCAGCAGGGCATCTGCTTCTCCCGCTGCTCCTCCCCACTGCTCTGTGTGCGTGCTCACTCTCTCTCAAATAAAATCTTAAAAAAAAAAAATCAGAATAAAATGTTCTCTTCTGCTCAAATAGTTACTGTGGATAAACCTAAAGCCCTAGTAAGTCTTCTGAGAAATATAAGAAGTGGAGAAATTCATTGTTTACTTATTGGTGTGTTTAACTGAAACATTTTATCAGTGAAACATTTTATCAGAGAAACATTTTATCAGTGAAATTATATTTGATTGTAGTTCATTCTCTTAGCTAGTACTGATTGTGGTGTTTTTCCTAAATGAAGGATTTTTCCCTTTCTGAAGAGTCAGAGTAAAAATTTTAAAGGATTTTCTCCAGCTCTGTTTCAGGGAAAGGTAAACTTTCTCAAAAAAGGTCCATTTAGTAAATATCTTAAGCTTTGCATAACATAAAGTCATTGTTACAACTACTCTGCCATAGTGTAAAAGCATCCATAGACAATAATGTAAATGAATGAACATAGTTTACCAACTTCTACTCTGTTTTAAACTAGAGATTTAGACAGTTATTCAACAGAGAAACAGCCAAAATAAGGTTCGAGATGTTATGACTTGAATAATTCTTTCCTTTGTTGTTATTTAAGTGAAGGTAGGAGATAAACATTCTTTCTTTAAAAGCTCATCAGTATTGATATTAGGGAGTTTTCCATAGTTTATTTAATTTTTGTTCTACTTCTGATGTTCAACCATTTATAAATATTTTTTAGGAGAGAAAAAGGAGAAGAAACAGCAGTCAGTAGCAGCAAGCATCGACTCTAAGCCAGTAGATGTTTCTCGTCTGGATCTTCGAGTTGGTTGTATCATCACTGCCAGAAAACATCCTGATGCAGATTCTTTATATGTGGAAGAAGTAGATGTTGGAGAAAAAGCCCCAAGAACAGTTGTCAGTGGCCTGGTGAATCATGTTCCTCTTGAACAGGTAATCTGTACAGTTAAAATTACCTTTCCATACACATCACTTTTTCTTAATGTTTTTCCATATAATTTTGTATATGTGACCATACAGCATAAGCTAGTATTCATTAGTTCATTGATTAATTTTAATAAAATAAATTTTACTAAAAAAGTACATGAAACTACCCAAAACTTGGAATAGCATTGTAAGTGAGGATCAAATTCATGAAGATAGAAAGAAGAAAGATGCATTATTTTTTCTCAGTTTTTAAAATGTTTTTAGTTTGGTATTTTATGTGTAATACAGTATAAATATTTTTATCATCATCATTCTGTCATGGAATTTTATTACTCCTTGATTTTTTAAATCACTGTTAATATAAACCCAGAAAGCATCAATCTAAAATGTAAAAGTAAGAACAAGTCTCTCTTTTTTTTTTTTTTAGTAACTCAAATATTTTCATACTTTAAGCAAAAAGGAGAGGGGCTCATGGAGCTTAACCTTATAATTTTTAATGGTATTTCTTTATTTTTAAAAAGTGGATGTTTTGTATTTTGTTGTTACTTAGGTATTTAAAATATGTGTGTGTGTGTGTGTGTATAGATACACACATGTGTGTATTTCCAGTGACAGTGGAAAAAATTAGGCAGTAATGATTTTAATTTGGTCTTTCAGGACATCTACAGTAATTTGAGTTACCTGTTTCTTTCTTCTGCCCCATGGTGCTTTGGAGATACTGCAAAGGCTGTAGACTTCAACAGTAAAATAGTTATGCTTCTCTGTTCATTGCCAACTCTGTTGCTTATTGGCTTTGTGAATGTGGATAAATCCCTACATACATTCATTCATTCATTCATTCATTCATACTTTCAGATGCCGGTATTTCTTGGACACTGCAGGCACTGTTCTAGACAAGGGATATAACAGTGAATTAAGATGATTGATAGATTTGTTTAAAAAAAAACAAAAAACCTACCTTTGTGAAGCTCACAACCCTATGTGGGAGTCAGAAAATCATGATGCATAGTATATTAAATAGTGATAATTATTAAAAGGAAAAGTAGAGAAAGAATCTAGGAGTTTTTGGAGTTACAGTGATGTTGTTTTATATAAAGTGGTAGGGAAGGCATCATAAAGAAAGTGATATTTAAGTAAAGGTCTAAGAAAATGAAGAAAAGTCCTATGTCTCCCTGGTAGAAGAATATTACAGGCAGTTCTAAGTCAGATGCTTGCCTGGCATGTTCAAAGAACAGCAGGAAGCAGTGTCATTATAGCAGAGTATATAAAGGGGAATGTCATACAATATGAAATCAGAAATAAGGATAGGATGCCAAATAACGTAGAATCTTATAGATCATTGTAAAGACTGGCTTTTATTCTGAGTGTGTTGAAAGCCATTGGAAAACTGGTAAGCTAAGGAGAAATGTGGTCTGCCTCATATATTAGTAGGATCATCTGGCTGTTCTGTTGAGGGGAGAAAAATGGAAATAAGGAGATTAGTGAAGAAGTTTCTATCTATATAAAAAGAAAGACTTGGTTCATTTGTGTGTGCTTTTTTTTTTCCCCCTGCTAACATTGGTCTTGTGTAGGCCCAGGACTTCTTCATAACTGCTTATGAAGTTAGGCTCGTAAGAAGCCCTGGAGAAAAGAACCAATTGATCTTGAGCCAGCTCAAATTGGAAAACCTTCTTCTCCTTTGGGCTTCATCTTTTTTGTTACCATAAGTTGCAGACAATTTCTTCTCTTCCAAAAGCTGTCATTCATAGCCTTAAGCAAAGCTATTTATATACACATCTGTATCTAACCTATCAAGGCAATAGTATTAAACATTCTATAAAGCAGGAGCACTTTCCCCCCCTCAGATTACATACTACACTGTAGATTTGTGTATTTTTCTAAGGTAAGGCCCATGGGTATCATCTGATGCCCTAACAATTGCGTATAGCTAACCCTATTGTTTTTTCTTATATATATTTGCTATAACTCTTTTTTCCCAAAGTGACATTTTTAAATTATTTGTATGAAGAAGATCTTATTCATGAAGACATCCGAAAGGGGGCTTCTTGAATTTGAGTCTTAGGCCTATTATTATTATTATTTTAAATCATAGGATTTGGGGGTAATTTTCCATAACATTTGTTTGTAAAACAATCTTTTTTATTTAGAATGTGCCTTTTCCCTTCCCTGCAGTGATAGTTCTCTTGTATGCCGTTTTATTTTAAGCCTATTGAAAGAATAGAAAAACTGTGTTCATTAGTTTTGCTAATTGGGGATAAAAATTAAGACACTTCAGCTTTTGAAGATTGAAGAAATTTCTATTCACTTCTATAACAAATTGTAGAAATAGCCCTAAATGTTAATTGCAGTGTACTTAATGCTTGAGTAGTTAAATGATCAATAATGTTTTTTTATATTGTTGTTGAGGTATATTTGACCTGCAGTGTTATATTAATTTCAGGTGTATAGTTGTTTCAGTGATTTTAGCATTTCTGGCATTACTCAGTGCTCACCACAGTAAGTGTAGTCACCATGCAAAGATACTAAAATATTGACTATATTCCCTATGCTGTACTCTTCATCTCCATGATGACTGATTTTATAACTGAAACTTGCACCTCTTAATCCCCTTCACTTGTTTTGCCCATCCTCCCATCTACTTCCCTTCTGACAACAAAGTTGTTCTCTGTATTTAAGAGTCTGTTGTTTATTTCTTTTGTGTTTTAGATCCTACATGTAAGTGAATCATATGGGATTGTCTTTCTCTGTTTGATATATTTCACTTGGTGTAATACCTTCTAGGTCCATCCATGTTGTCTCAAATGGCGAGATTTCATTCTCTTTGGCCAAGTAATATTCCATGATACCTATATTCCACATTATATACATTACACACACACACACGTGCGCACGCGCACACACACACCCTTTATCCATTCATCTATCTGAGTACTGGGATTCCTTCCATATCTTGGCTATTATAGATAATCCTGCAGCAAATGCAAAGGTGCATATATTGTTATGCCCAAGTTTTCATGTCCGAGAGACCACCAAGGAGCCAACACCGATGTAATCACACGAGGGTTTATTCGACAAGCTTAAGCTTGGGCCCAAGTATACCCAACACAGCAGAGTAGGGACTTGGACCCCGAACCAGATTACAGTCAGAGTTTTTAAAGGCAGAGTAGGGGTGGACTCGCTGGTGGGTGAGGATAAAGGGGATTATGGATGATGTAAGTCTCTAAGGAATTTTAGAAGCAAGGTCTCCAGGACCTTGAGGGGCTAGCTATTGTTGGGAGAAAGGTTATTTATTACCAGTAATAAAAATCTTCTTGTGAGACCCGTTAGATGTATATCAGTAGGTCATATGCTTGGGAATGATTGTTGACACTATCTTGGAGGTTTAGAGATAAAGTTTCCTAAAGGAATTATTAAAGTAGACTTACAGGATCCTGGTTGGACCTGTTGGAGTAGGGGGTTGGTCAGGCTAGGATTGTCCTTTGCCCTTAGCAAAGCCTTAAGGTGGAGGTCACTCTGCCTGTTTCAAGGACTTGTTAGTAGTAATTATTCTTCTGCCTCTGTGTCCCACATCATTCCCCCCTGAACAATCTTGACCCTTAAGTCTTTAAGGTTGTTGAGGGTGGAAGGTCTCATCTTCTGTAACTTCTTCCTGCTGAACAGGGGCGTAGAGTTGTCCCTACCTACTCGGGTCAAACTGGTCAGTTGGGGAATGTGTAGGGGAGTTATGAAAGACAGAGGCAGCTGAGTCCAGGGGAGACCGCTCAGGTGATTTTCTCAAGTGGAAAGGATCATCTCTGGAAGTTATGACAGCGAAGGAGTTGAAGTCAGGTGAGGAGACATGGGAAAAAATAGCAAAACATGATTAGTGTTTTGCTATTTGACAAAAAAAAAAACCCTTTTCCAGTCCAGGAGTTTAAATCAATCATTAAAGGAGAGAGGGACTGTTTAAAGTGCTAACTTGAGTAGGTCAGAACCCAAGAAATATTTTGTGATAATCTGGAACATCAAGATGGCTGCATTTATGTCAGGGCTAGACTCGAGGTAGGTACAGCCTTGTTTTTCTTGGCCTCCACAATATGTTTTTGATTAGGGTTTTCATTTTCCTTGGGTAAATACCCAGTGGGAGAATTACTGTATCGTATGGTAGTTCTATTTTCAATTTTTTGAGGAACCTCTATACTGGTTCTCACAGTGGTTGCACTGGTTTATATTTCCACCAACACTGCATGAGAGTTCTTTTTTTCTCCACATGCTTGCCAACACTATTTCTTGGCTTTTTGATAGTAGCAGTTCTGCTTGATGTGAGGTGATATCTCATTATGGTTTTGATTTGCATTTCCCTGATGAATAGTGATGTGAGCAGTTTTTCATGTATCTGTTGGCCATCTGTATCTCTTCTTTGGTATCTGCTCAGGCCCTCTGCCCATTTTTAATTGGATTGTTTGTGGGTTTTTTTTAGTGTCAAATTGTATAAGTTCTTCATATATTTTGGATATTAATCCCTTATGGGATATATCATTTGCAAATGTCTTCTCCCATTCAGTAGATTGCCTTTTTGTTTTGATGATGGTTTCCTTTGTTGTTCAAAAGCTTTTTATTTTGGTGTAGTCCCTGTAGTTTAATTTTGCTTTTGTTTCCCTTGCCTGAGGAGACTTATCTAGAAAAATGTTTCTGTGGCCTGTGTCAAAGAAGAAGTTACTGCCTATGTTTTCTCCAATTTTATGGTTTCAGGTCTTAGAGTTAGGTCTTTAATCCATTTGAGTTTGTTTTTGTGTATGGTTTAAGAAGGTGGTCTAGTTTTGGTTTTTTTGAATTTTCCCAGCACCAAATGTTGAACAAAACTCTTTTCCCCATTATATATTCTTGCCTCCTTTGTCGTAGATTTTCAGGACTCTCTATTTTATTCCATTGATTTATGTGTCTGTTTTTGTGCCAGTACCATACTGTTTTGATTACTACAGCTTTGTAGTATATCTTGAAATCTGGGATTATACCTCCAGTTTTGTTCTTTTCAAGATTGCTCTGGCTGAGAATATGCTTATGACTAGAATAACTTTCTTTCATGCCTGTTCTTGCCCTGGGCAGGGTTTACTTTTTGTGTTGTTGAGGGGCTTCTGAGCTCACTGGTGGGCCAGCACTCATCTTAACTGTCCGCAGTTAGCCTCTGCAACAGCTACAAGAATATGAAGGGTAAAGCTTGCTCCCTGAGCAGGCTACAAAGAGGCCTTCTTGCAGGAATTATGGTTATGCTGGTGTATAGGGTTATTGCCCCTTCTTTCCAGGGCAGTAGTCACTTTGGAATGACATGACTTGCCTGCCTTCTGTGTTTGAGTAGTAGAATCTGCTTTGGAAGGGCACTTCCTGATGCAGGTAGACTAGGGGCATTTGGCTGCAGGGAATGCTGGGATGGGGGCATGGGCTGTCCATAAGTTAGATGGAGAGGGATAGCATCAGCTCCTGCAAGCCTCAGACCATCAAGGAGGTGGAGGGCAAGAAAAATGATGCCCTCTAGCACTTCTTTCTTCCCCAGAGATATTTCCTGTAGCTCTCTGCCTCTCTAGCTCATCCTAAGATTAGTCCATAAATCTCCTTCACATACACATCAAGCACTTTTCAAACTGCTGCTTTTGCTCTGTGTCTAGTGATGGCTCTTTTAGTGTGGAAACTCAATTTACTATCACACCCTGGTTTTCCCAGTTAAGCCCTGTTTATTTTTAAAGCTCTGGAGTTAAGTCCTGCTGATATTCAAAGCAAGTGGTTATGAAGACTCATTTTCCCAGTTTGGGTCCATCTGACCCCCCTCACTCACCTGTGTTTGTGATATTCCTCCTGTTCGTGGTTATTCACCAGCGTTCCTGACTGTGTCTCCACTCCTATCCTTTTTGATGTTGTCTTCTCTCTAGCTGTGGATGATCTATTCTGTCAGTCTTGAGGTCGATTTCAGAGTTAATTGTAATAGATGTAGTTATTTCATTGGTGTGTCCATGGGACTATGTAAGCTTGGGATCCTCCTACTCCGTACCTATCTATCTAATAGAGTCCCAAGAGTAATTTTTAAACTCAGAAATGGATCTTGCATAGTATTGGAAATGACGAAATAGGTAAGGATTTTTCATTATTTTAATGCTAACACTAAGCTAAATGCTTTACATACATATTACAATTTAATCCTAGACTTGGCTTTTTAAATTTGCTATCATTTTCCTCATTTTGTGAGGAAAAACAATTCAACTTTATATAATCTTATTGCTAGTACATGGCAGCTAAATTCAAAACCAAATCTGTTCCATCTAAAACTTACTTAACTGAAAAGTCTTGCCTCTGCTCCTTTGACTATAATGTACTGTCAGTTTGTGGAATTTTCTTTTCAGGGTTTATGTACAACTTCTTAACAACAATAAAAGATTTTGGACACAGAGACAAATATACATTGACAAAAATATACATTTTATATTTAACTATTAGATGTACCTTAATGTATTCTAGGTATGATAATCTTAATCTCTGTATATCATTAATCACCAATTTATGTTTCACACAGATGCAAAATCGGATGGTGATTTTACTTTGTAACCTGAAACCTGCAAAGATGAGGGGGGTAATATCTCAAGCAATGGTGATGTGTGCTAGTTCACCTGAGAAGGTTGAAATCTTGGCACCTCCTAATGGGTCTGTTCCTGGAGACAGAATTGTTTTTGATGCTTTTCCTGGTAAGTATTTATTAGTCATTATTTAAAACAGTTTGGGAACCATTGTTTTCTTCTAATGTTTAGTTTAAAATCAATCTTGTGTATGACTCCAAGGCTTTACCTTAAGTGACCGTTATTACTGAGATTTTATTACTGAGTTTCTTGACTTTGGTTCAAGATGGCTTATTAAGCACAGCCATCTAACCATCACCCTCCCCATGAAGGCACACATTGCATAAAATACTAGAGAGAGTTTGCTTTGGAAAATGCTAATAATACTTACATAGCAGAAGAGTGTGATATGGATAGAGAACTAATTAATGTGCTGCAGAATCTTTGAAGCTATAGATTATTTCAGAATGCAGCACAGAAAAACAGAAGAAAAGTTCATACATGGGGAAGAAACGTGTAATTCTCAAAGTCCATCTAATAATGTATTTGCATATGCTATTACTTTAGGTTATAGAGGAAAATCTCTGAATTAAAACTTGCATTTATTGCAATCATCTCAAAGGAGGTTACTTTTCATTTTGCTTGTTTTCTCCAGTAAAATGCTTCTGAGACAGATAAAGCTTCATAATGTGTGAAAAAGTTTCTTCAAGTAGATCTTTGAAGCAAAAGAACTTATCAGATACATACAGAATAACTATTTCCTTCATAAAAGGAGGTGGAAATAGTTAGAAATCAAAAGATTGCATTTACTTAAAGGATGTTCATTTGATTAGAGTAATGGGAAAAGTAGAAACAAAATAGGCTAACACAGAGAATCAGATCTAAAAGTCAGAATTGATTTAGAGATTGATTTACAGAAACAGCTGAGTTTTAATAGCATAGTAAGGCTGATGTGATTAGATGGACCTGCTTTTTTAATCCTATGTTAACTGTATTGTGTTTGATAAAATATTAGGATATGAAGAATTTTAACATCGGACTAAGATAGAAAATATGGATGAAATCATGGGATTAATTTTCTTGAAATTTGCTCACCCCTCCTAATCAAAAGTAGACTAATCTAAAAAATACAGGGATTGTTTAGCAAGTATCTGTGGCTTTGAATGGATGTAAATGTCTTGATTGTCTAGATTGGAAACCATAATGGTCTGTGCTCTAAGACTCTTTCTTGTTAAACTAGGTTTGGGGACAATCCCATTTAGAATCATTTCTTGAAGCAGCATAATGGCTTTTGGCTCTAGGAGCATATGATTATCACTCTGCTACCACAATATCAAAACACTTCTCCAAACCTCACACTTGGGGGTAAAACATCATTTGTATACTTGACAAACCTGAAATTCTATTGAGAAGTCTTACTCACTAAACTGGGATAGAATGACAATAAAAGTAAACTTTTTCTTCTAAAATTCAGGATGCATTTTTCAAAAAGGAAATTCTGTTTACCTTTCCAAGTTAACATTTGCCTTCCTTTCTATTTAAACACTTACGATTTAGTATGTTTTCTTTAGGTTTTATTTTCTGACGTAAATTGTAGAGTTACATGCTTAGAACTGGAAAAAATCTACTTTAACCCACTATTTTACAGATTTAGTTTGGGGCGTAACAAAACTTAGCTACTTTCTTAAGGTCATATAGAGTTTAGTGAAGGGATCAAACAATAAATGTGCCGTAATTTCTAATACTGTAGCATTTTTGTTTGTTGATTGTTGCTTGCTGTGAATTAATACAGACTATTTCATTAATGAGGGCTTATATTCTTTTATTTCTGTGACTGTTTTCATTCCCTTATCCGAAAGAATTAACAGGTGATATTTCAGCCATTGAATCAGCTTTATCTGAATGCTATTGATGAGTAAATTGAAAGATTTTCTTTAGTTAGTCAGTGACTTATTAGCATTAGAGATGCTAATAGCCCCATATGGATTTCTTCTCCTCACTATATTCTTTAATCTATCCATTTGGCTCCTTGTGTGTTTATATTTACATTGTTCCAAAGTCAGATATTTCCTGCAAATTCATAGTTTCCCCTTGTGCTTTAGCACATGGATTTGTGGAGAAGGTACGAAAAATAGTTATAGAGTGAAAAGAAACAATAAAATTAAAAAATAAAATGAAAAAATAATGAAAAAATAAAAATGGCCCATGAGGTTACTTTCTTATCACTTATAATAGCTTAGCCAAGGTAAACAACATCAAGTAATTGATAAATTTTAGGATATGAGGTTTGTTAATGCTCATCTTGCTCATGCATCCACATCAGTTGCTTCTGTAGCAGTAAATCTGAAAGGAAATAACAGTTAATACAACACAAAAGGCTGTTACTTTCACTGTTGTTGTTTTTTTATTTTTCCAGTGAGGGCCATGATTTATCAATGCTTTATTTTTCAGCATCTGTTTTACATTTTAGAGCTTAAGGTGTCTGCTGGACATTTTGATGTTCACTTGATGTGCTTAGTGTCTGGAGACTTAACATTTCATGTTATATAAAGTGTGGTATAGAAATTGCAGTTGGGGCTCAAACTTTTGAAGTGCTATTTGGCCTTGAAAAGGCTTTACCCTAACAGCTATTTATTCCAACTACAAATCCAAAAAGTACATAGAGTTTAGAAGATGCCAAATAATACTTATAACAATGACTAGAAACCCTCACCACCCAGTACTTTTTAAGTTTTCAATGTATGAAGCTATGCATTTTAGTATTTAAATGTGGTAACTAGTCCCAAAGCACCAAGCAAAAATAGCTTGAAAATAATACTATAGCTAGAAGACAATGGCAGTGAGAGCCACTTTTTGACAGTGCACTGTTTTGTCTAGTAATAAATGAGAATTTGTATTCAGACTTTTAACTTCCAAGATCGTGCTTGTTTTTATTGATACTGTCTTACTAATAAATGTGATTAATGGTTAATCACAAAGCATATATGATATATAAAAGAGTGTTGAATTTTTTGATCCATTTATTATTAAAAATATATTTGTCTAAATTTGATTTTTCAAACTTGTCTATATTTGATTCTTCTCTCCAAACTCATTTCAGTCAGGTTTCTCTGCTCACTTTTCCCAGAACTGTTCTGATCAAGATCATGAATTAATCTCTGTAGCTAAATATTCATGGCTAGTTTTTAGTCTTTTTCTTAAGTAACTTGGTTTCTGGCACCACATTCTCCTGGTGATCCCTTCATTGGCTGCCCTTCTTACCTCCTTTGCTGATTCTTCCTCACCTCCGTGACCTAGCACTGAAGTATTCCAGACCTTCGTCTTTCCCTCTTACCTTTTTCCCCCCACATTTGGCCTCTTCTATTTTCCTTCCCCTGTTTCTGTTTTCTTGGCTAGTTTATCTAGTCATTTACCTAGCTGCTTGCTAGACTTTTTCACTAGTATATACCAAGGAAGAAGAGATATCCCCATCATCCCCCTAGAATTCCCTTTTTCATAGTATTTCCCATCTTACCTCAAGGAACTCCTTTCTCCCAACTTCTTTTTATTTTCTCAAATATCTTCTTCAGCAAATCCTAGTAATTGTACCTTTTGAGAATATCTAAAATCATTCTCATCTACACCACTACCAGTTTGGTCCTTGTGCCAACATCTTTGGTTGGGAAGTCAAAACCTTCTAAATGATCTCCCTTGCCCTTCTTCCATCTACTTTCAGTGATAGCAGGGAGATGGATGTAAGTCAGATTGTATTAGTCCTTTGCTCAGAACTATTAAAAAGCTTTTTATTTGACCCAGAGTACAAGCCCAAGTTCTTACAGTGGCTTCCCATTATCTCCATTTACCTCATGTACTCTACAGATCTTCAGTGATCACTCCAATTGAGCCATTGGCTCTTTCCCCAATTAGCTACATGACTTGGTTCCTCATCCTATTGAAATCTTTTAAATGTTATCTTTTTTGTTTTTTCTTCAAAAAAATTAACATCTAATATACTATACATTATTTATTGTCGGCCCACAAAGAAATGTAAGCATCATGGAATCAAGATTTCTGGTTTTTTTTGTTGTTGTGATGGTGGTTATTCACTGCTATATTCCTAGCATCTGGAAAAGTGCCTGGCATAGAGTAGGAATTCAGTAAATTGCTTAATGAATAGACAGAAAGAAATGTACTTTTAAAACATGTGAAAAAGCAACAACCCTGCTCCCAAGTATTTGGAGAACAGGCCCGAGCATCTGCTTTCATTATTGTTAGGATCATTCCTGGAACCACCAAACCACTTCTCTCTATTGATTAGCTTTGAAAAAATTAATTCACTTTTTTTCTTTTAGATTTTATTTATTTATTTGAGAGAAAAAGAGCACAAGTAGGGGGAAGGGCAGAGGGAGAAGGACAAGCAGAGTCCCCGCTAAGCAGGAGCCTTGCCACAGGGCTAGATCCTGGGACCCTGAGATCATGACCTGATCGGAAGTTTAGATGCTTAACTGACAGAGCCACTCAGGTACTCCAAATTTAACTGACAGAGCCACTCAGGCACTCCAAATTAATTGACTTTTATTTGCAAAGTTATACTTTAGTTTTTGTGCCATAGTTGGCAATAGTTAAAATTATTACATCTCAAAAACTCAGTTAAACATAAAATAATTCATTTAGTGCTATGCTTTTTATGGGCATGGCAGATATCAAAGAGAAGCTGATAATCAATGAGCATCCTGTGTAAAAGAGTAGCCTAATTAAAATGAAGTTTCTGGTTCTTATTCCAGACTTGCGAATAAATGGGACTTTGGAATTTGTATTTATTGCTTTTTATAGGTTTTAAATTCTGAGAAGGTGGTCACAGCATTTTACATCTGCACAAACTCCTTTCTGAACTCTTTCCTGTTCCCTGTATGCTTTGTTTACAGTGAGTTGGCCTAAAATAGTCTCTGAAGGATTAGTTCTATTACATTATGTGTAACCATTTCCAAATGGTGATTATTGGCATGTGTTTAGCAATTTCAGAGGCTCTGCAGTTTTTAGGTTTAAGAACTTTTGTTGATATCATTGAACTTCTTTGGATAGCCATGTCAAAAAGGAAAAAAAAATAGGAAAATAAGATTAGAAGGACATAATACACAGGAATGATGAAAGAGTTCTCTGGACAATATAGTTTATTAAAAAACAGTTATTTAAAATATTAGGTATGTTTTTCATGGCAGGTGATTTAAACTTGTATTTCAAACTAGCTTTATACGTACGCTACCAAATAATGTATTATTGAGAAACATTTTGAGTAAGCCAGAAAGTTAACACTGCATTTAAGACTTTTCAACTCTAATTTATATTCAGTTATAATGTGACAGGTTTTAGTTATAATCTCAAAACTTTATTTGTCTGAATCACGTTTGATTTATTGATTAAAGTCTCACAACTACATTCGGAGTGTTCAGGTATTGAGTCTGGTGTGTTGAAAGTAACAGCCATGCTTTAGAGGTTTCTCGTAGTAGTTTCTAGTTTAGATTTAGTTCAAGTATTTGTTCCTAGAAAATTATTAGTCTTCGTTAAGAACTTAAAGCTTCAGATCTTGACTGCAGTGCTGGGTGACCTGGGAACTTTTCTGAGGCTCATCTTTTTTATCTATAAGAAGGAGTTTTTAATGGTATCTATATTGTGTGGTTTAACTTTTGCAACACTTAGCTACCTGCCTGATATTATAAGTTCTTAGCTGTAACCTTTGTACCTCAATTTCCTCCTCTGTAAAATGGGGGTAATTAATAGTATTTATGTAGTGTACTGAGAAGATTGAGTGAGTAAATATATGTAAAGCACTTAGTGTACTGATGACATAGTAAGCACTATGTGCTACGATTATGAATATTATTTTGTATACATGTCAATATCTTCCTAGATCTAAGAAGCTTAGTTTTGTGCTGCATCACAGTTTTATGTCTGCATTTAGTAAGAACTCACACAATCTATACTCTTGATAAGAAGCTTTCACACAAATCTGGGATACTTTGCTTCTTGAATTAATCCAATATTCTTTTTTGGGTGGGCTGGGGGAATTCAAAGTTAGTACTCCGGTCTCCCTGAATAATATGTCTGCCTCCAGCTTTCTAGAATTCTGGAATGCCCACTTCCCCACATGCTATGTGTATAAGCAAAGTAGGATTATGTTTGTAGACTAAGGAATAGTTTAGAAACAAAAAATAACTCTTGCAGATACTTTATATATTGATATTTTTTCCTATTGTTTATTAATTACTTCTCTTTTGTCCAATCAAATGCTCCTAAAAGAATAAGAGAAATCCTTATCTCTTATACTAGTCTTTCAGTTTTAGTTTCATTGCATGTTCTTCTGGAATAGATACATCATTTAACTAACTATTCTGTCATCTCTGAAAACCTGCATATCAGAGGACAGTTTTGTGTGTTCTTGCCAGTTTCATGGCAGTTTCTGAAGAGCTAATAAAGAACAAAATCACTACGGCCAACCAATTTCCTCAGTTTTATTGTTCCTGTTGTATGAGTAGAACAAAAACTAGTGTAGGTAATGAGATATAATCAAAATATAAAATATAATTAGTTTAGTAATGTTAAAAGATTCTTTTTAAAGTAATTACAGAAGATTTGAAGTTGGTATTCACTTTAGAAAAGATCTAGAAGGTTATATTTCTATCATTACTGAATTAGACTTCAGAAAAACTTTATTACTTTCAGGAAAGCAGTTTTTATTTCACACTAATGCTTAAGAGATATGTTGCTTTTCTTCATTGTTTCTTGAACTGATTCTTTTTTTTTTTTTTTTTTAAGATTTTATTTTTTTGCCAGAGAGAGAGAGAGAGAGCACAAGTAGGCAGAATGGCAGGCAGAGGAAGAGGGAAAAGCAGGCTCTCTGCTGAGCAGGGAGCCCGATGTGGGGCTCCATCCCAGGACCCTGGGATTATGATCCAAGCCAAAGGCAGCGGCTTAATTGACTGAGCCGCCCAGGCACCCCTGAATTGATTCTTTATTCCAAGTGTTATTGAACATCCCCAGCTACTAAAATGATGTTATATTAAACTTTCATTTCTGCTTCCTGATCAGTCATTAAATAGAGGGATTGTTTGGTATACTGGTGCCCCTAAGTAGACCAGATGCATTTTACAATATATTTGTCTTTTGTTGATGATAAACTTTTAGTGTGGTTTATGATAAAGAGAGAGGATGGGTTATTATCCACATGTGAGAATGTTATTTCTTTTCTAAAGAATAGTTTATCAGGAGGCAAGATGCTGTACTAGCAGAACACAGGTTTTGGTGTCCAGTTATAATTTGTTGATCATGTAGCTTTGAGCAGTTTATCTTCTCTGAACACCAGTTTCCTTATATTTAAAATCAGAGTATGGTGTGCATTGTTTGCAACAGTATATATTTTTTGTGCTTACCAAATGCTTGTACTTGTCTCCTTACTAACCCTTTTTAATCTCTTTCCATCTCGTCAAATGGAATGGGTAGCAGATGAAACCCAAAATAGTTATTATATTTAGCTAGATAATCTCAATATTTAATCCATTCTCTAGTATCAATAAGAAATCTTTAAGCACTGTAGCAGCAATCTCTTTTTTTGTTTTGTACATTGAAACAGAGTAAAGCGTAAGTTGTTTGTGCCACATGTAAAAATATAACACATCAAATTATGCTCTCATCTTTTCACAGTTTTTGAATATATAGTGACAAAATGAGTATCTTATATTTTTGTTTTAATAATTTGGGGAATAAATTCTCTTAGCTATAGAAATATTTATTACAAGAGTAAAAAATAACCTTTCACATTTGTACAGAAATGACAAAATATTTGTGTGCATGTGTCCATATTTAGTTTAGTTTTAACAAAGCAACTTGTACAATTTAATGTTTAAAACAGCATCATCTTTACAGTGAAACAAACAACAGAAAAATTTATTTTTATTTATTTGTTTTTTTAAATTTATTTTCAGTGTTCCAGAATTCATTGTTTATGCACTACCCCTAGTGCTCCATGCATTATGTCCCCTAATAAATAAAATTACAATAGAGAATATCAACTCTAAATAATACCCTACAAGTTCTGCTGATCCTCCCATTAGTGGGGCTCAAGCCATCATTAGAAGAGAATTTTATTTTAAAAAGTCATCTTAAACTGCAAGGGTGTCCGTTAAACATCACAATTAAACATGTCAAAAGAGAAGCCATGTTAGAAAATGATAAATTATTTTATTTTACCAATCAAAAATATCAACTGTTGATGACATAATAAAAATAAATGTTAGTAAGTAAATGTTAAAATTCTGATCAGGTTTAAAGATCAGAAAGTGTTGCCTAGACAATTCAATAGAAATCTCTATAGATAATTTATTTAATATGTTAGCTATGTAACTTTTTTTTCTCCCCCAATAGGAGAGCCTGACAAGGAGCTGAATCCTAAGAAGAAGATTTGGGAGCAGATCCAGCCTGATCTCTTTACTAATGATGAGTGTGTGGCTACATACAAAGGAGCTCCCTTTGAGGTGAAAGGGAAGGGAGTGTGTAGGGCTCAAACTATGACCAACAGTGGAATAAAATAAAATTAATTGCTTCATTTACTGAACTACATTGGAGAAAACTTTGTTAACAATAAAAAGAAATACATTTGTCAATATAATATAACAATAAAAAGAAATACTTGTACCTAAAATATAACTGGCTTTTTTGTGTGTTATTTGTCTTGTAGACTTGACCAGTCTTTTACTCAGGTATATGTTGTTTTTAATTGGTTAGAGAAACCTACATTTTTACCTATGGTTTTTGCTCCCTTATAATGTAGGAGGGAAATCACCTATGTTTTGTGAGAATGTATTTTTTTGCAGGGATGTTGGTTATCAGATTGTTTTTCTTGATACATTTAGATAACTAGATGAACATTCAGTTTCCTATTTGTAGGGACATGATACATGAAATTTTAAGCTTTTGGATTTTTAGTATGTTATATATCTGTATTATAAAGGTCTTCTCTTCAGAAATAACAGGTTAGAATTTTCATCAAACTTATTAACTGGTCATATTGTAATAATATTGAAAAGGACCAACCGTTGATTCTAGAAAGCCAGATATCATAAAAGCTCAGAGACATGGCATTTGAACATTATTGCTGTTGCTTACCTAAGTAATCAGGTATACTTAAGGTGACTTTTTTAAAAAGAATGAGATTTTTAACTGTGTACTGAACTTTTTCTTTCCATGTGGCAAAATAATTAGTAATAAATGTCGACTAACTATAAGAGTAAATATATGGCAAAGTATTGCCAGTTTCCAGTAAGTTGATGTAAAAGCAATAGTCTACTTTTTAAATTCTAGGTTATTATAAGCTGGCTTCCTAACTGGTTTATAGGCTACTATGCAGTTTACTGGCTACCTAATTAAAGAGTATTTGTAGGTTATTTCTTTTAGAAGAGCATTTAAGATCGATATATTTCCATTTTTCATGTACTATCATACTGTCAGTATATTAAGAAATTGTTATCAAAGTTAACATACATCTATATTAAGGTGTCAGATGACTGTTTTTCACTCATCTTAACAGATATTGTAGGAACAGTGAAAATTAACTTAGGAATTAGGAGCTTTCAAGTTCACCAGCCTTGAGATGATGAGCGATGATTTGGGCTGCTGAAAAGAAATGCATCTGTGGAGGTAGGAGTGTAGCTATTGTTTAAAAGAAAAATTACACAATATTTTAGCTGTTCATAGCCTCTGATGGAGAGGCAAAACAAAAAAATTTAAAACAACCCTGCATGCCAGATTCTTAAAGGTCTAATTAAATTTCATTTATTGAAGTCCATGAAGTTCTGGTAGGCCAGTTTTGTCATCTTTCTGAAAAACTGACTATTAACAGCATCAATAATAACTGTTGACAACTAAAGACAAATGAACGTCAGAAGTTATTTTATACTCACGATATATTATTCTTTTTGCAATAAGACTATGACAAAGTCTTGTGATTCTGTATTTTCCAATTTTCCCAATTATATTAAATTTCTTTAAATCTAATACAAATTAAAGAGTGTGTCAACTACTTAGGTAGTTGAAATACTTATTCCCAATTTTTATTTATTTTTTTAAGGTTTTTTTTTTTTTTTTTTTTTTAATTTGAATGAGAGAGAGAGAGAGATCACGAGCAGGGGGGAGGGTAGAGAGAGAAGCAGACTTCCCTGCTGAGCAGGGAGCCCTTTGTAGGACTCCATCCCAGGACCCTGGGATCAAGACCTGAGCTGAAGGCAGATGCTTAACTGACTGAGCTGCCCAGGCGCCCAGTTCCCAATTTTTAAGTTACATAAAGCATTACTCAAGTTATCAATACAGGCCCATTATTAGTCATTGTTATTATAGAAAAATAGTTGTTTGAATTGTATTGCCGGGATGAGAGAGCTCTTACGGGATTAACAACAAAAATTGCATTGTTCGTGAACTAGACGTAAATCTTTTGGCTTTGGCTGGTATTCAGCCCTTTAAGGATTTCAACAGTAGATGATGGTTTTAGGTCGCAGTCTAAACAGTTGGTGACTCTTGACCTCTGTTTATGTTGTGTGAAATAACCAGGGGGGAAAAAAGTTGAGCCTCCCCAAGATGCTTTCTTACACAAGGTTGGTGTACTATCTTAGAGTGAATATTGGGAATACTGATTTTTCTTATATTTAGAAATTCCATGTGTGTTATTCTTTTGAGATGAGTCATTTTCAGGACATGTTGATTTTAACATAAAATTAAAATTTTTTTTCCTCTGCCTTGCTTTTACCAAGAACATTAAGTACTGTATGGATACAAGAACATTAAGTGCCTGCCAAACAGATACTTTGTTGTTGCTTTTTATAAATATGAAAGTTCCTATTTAGACTATTTACAAAATACTCAAAATAACTTGTGGACTTTTTTTTTTAATTAAATTTTTTATTTATTTTCAGCGTAACAGTATTCATTGTTTTTTCACCACACCCAGTGCTCCATGCAATCTGTGCCCTCCCTAATACCCACCACCTGGTCCCCCAACCTCCCACCCCCCGCCCCTTCAAAACCCTCAGGTTGTTTTTCAGAGTCCATAGTCTCTCATGGTTCACCTCCCCTTCCAATTTCCCTCAACTCCCTTCTCCTCTCCATCTACCCTTGTCCTCTATATTATTTGTTATGCTCCACAAATGAGTGAAACCATATGATACTTGACTCTCTCTGTTTGACTTATTTCACTCAGCATAATCTCTTCCAGTCCCGTCCATGTTGCTACAAAAGTTGGGTATTCGTCCTTTCTGATGGAGGCATAATACTCCATAGTGTATATGGACCACATCTTCCTTATCCATTCGTCCGTTGAAGGGCATCTTGTTTCTTTCCACCGTTTGGCGACCGTGGCCATTGCTGCTATAAACATTGGGGTACAGATGGCCCTTCTTTTCACTACATCTGTATCTTTGGGGTAAATACCCAGTAGTGCAATTGCAGGGTCATAGGGAAGCTCTATTTTTAATTTCCTGAGGAATCTCCACAGTGTTCTCCAAAGTGGCTGCACCAGTTTGCATTCCCACCAACAGTGTAAGAGGGTTCCCCTTTCTCCACATCCTCTCCAACACATGTTGTTTCCTGTCTTGCTAATTTTGGCCATTCTAACTGGTGTAAGGTGGTATCTCAATGTGGTTTTGGTTTGAATCTCCCTGGTGGCTAGTGATGATGAACATTTTTTCATGTGTCTGGTAGCCATTTGTATGTCTTCATTGGAGAAATGTCTGTTCATATCTTCTGCCCATTTTTTAATATGATTGTCTGTTTTGTGTGTGTTGAGTTTGAGGAGTTCTTTATAGATCCTGGACTTTTAATAGCATGTCAGCAAGGTAGAGTGTGTGGATAGGGCTCTGAAGAGCAACATTAGTAACTTTAACCGGGTCCCAGAATCTTTGTTTGCCTTGTCTTTGCAGGTTCAGAAACCTGCATTTGTAGATGGCTATCAGAGATGCTAAGATGTCCATAGAGCTTAGTATTGGTTTTGAAGCCAAATTACCTAGTTTTGATTCCTGGCTCTACAAATTAAATGTGTGTGTAAGCTTGGGCAACTCCTTAGCCTTTATATACTTTACTCCCCTCATTTAAGATGGGTATAATAAAATACTTACCTCAGAGTTATGAAGATTGTGGGAGTTAGTAGCCACAGAGTACTTAAAACAATTCCTAGAATATAATACATATTATTTTGATACCAGTTCATGGAGGGGATGCTCCTTTTCCAGAAACTATGTTCTTGGGATTTCCTGAGAAGTTGAACTCCTGTTCAGAACATTACCTAGTGTATATGAAGCCCCAGGAGGCCATGGTCCTCTTTTTCAGTACTTCATTGTCCCTCTGTACCAGATGTATTTCATCCCTTGCTGAAGGGATTTCTTTATTGCATTACCGAAATTTTCTCTCTTATCCATGCCCTCCCACTGAAATCTGTTGTTTAAATATTTAGATACTGACCATCCCTGTTCATCAATGCCCTTTGACTGGTTTAGTATTAATGATAGCCTTAAATAGTTTTGCAATTTTTTTTCAAGATTTTATTTATTTATTAGAGAGACGGAGAGAGCATGAGCTGGGGGAGGGGCAGAGGGAGAAGCAGATTTCCTGCTGAGCAGGGAGCCTGACATGGGGCTCTATCCCAGGACCCTGGAATCACAACCTGAGGTGAAGGCAGATACTTAACTGACTGAGACACCCAGGGACTCTTAGTTTTATAATTTTCTTAGACTAGGAAGACAGTATTTCTCACTGTTGTGTTTTAGTTTAATATAAATAGAAGCAATTCTGTTTTTAAGTTCTTGGTCAGTGGGGAAGCACTTCACTCTGAGTATAATAGGAGCGTTAAAGGAACATGAGTATACCTCAGCTTTCCAGGGAAATTTTATGTTTTACCTTTAAAAATATAAAAATAACAGAAGTACTCAGTATTAACTGTGTACTTTAGCTACATGAATTGTGACACAAGTTCTGGTTCTAAGTCCTATTGCAACAGTGTGAAAACTAAAACTTTATCACCAGGATACCAAATAAAAACTTGGGAAGAAAATTAATGTAACTCAACTAACAATAATACTACAAATTGCTGTCTGTGGAGAAAGCTTTACTCTCCAAAATCTTAATTAAGGAATAAACCATGCCCTTCTCCAACAAAAGGGGGGAATATATTAATTAATATTATTATATTAAATATGTTAAATAACATTAAATATATTAAATAATATAATTAATTAGGAGAAATATATTAATAATGCCTCTCTGCTCCCATGGATTTTATTATAGGATTATTATTAAGATATTTAGTGCTTTATAGCTAACAAAGTACTTTTACACATCTTACCTATTTTTTAACTCCATAGAAGTAGACCAGCCATCTCATTTTACCCCAAAGAACTAACAAAAAAGTTAAATAAATGCCTATGCTAAGGTGTAACTAGCTGAAACCTAGATCTTCTTACTAATCCTGTGCTCTTCTCCATTATAATATACTTCCCATGTGAGTTATATGTTACGTGTTTTCTTTGGGTGAGAAACAACTTCTTTGTTTAAATTTTAGGGAGAGATAGTGATAAAGTCCCTAAACTCTAGCAGTTCATGTAAGGACATTAGGATGACTCCATTAGTGGGGTATTTAAGAGACTCTAAAAGAAGAGGTGAGATCATTAAATACTCCTTTGGGGTGGTTGGTTACAAAGATAATTTATCAACTTTTTCTTTTTGTTGCAGAAATTCTTAGGAAGAACCTTTTGGTAAAACCAGGCCGCTGCTGCTGGCAGCAATTACCTTTTTTTTGTTTTTGGTTTTTGTTTTTATTAACATATACTGTATTATTTGTTTCAGGGGTACAGGTCTGTGATTCGTCAGTCTTACACAATTCACAGCACTCATCATAGCACATACCTTCCCAGTGTCCATCGCCCAGCCATTCCATCCCTCCCACCCTCCCCCACCCCCCAGCAACCCTGTTTCCTGAGATTAAGTCTCTTATGGTTTATCTCTCTCTCTGGTTTCATCTTGTTTCATTTTTCCCTCCCTTTCCCTGTGATCATCTGTCTTGTTTCTCAAATTCCTCATATCAGTGAGGTCATATGATAATTGTCTTTCTCTGATAGATTTATTTCACTTAGCATAATACCCTCTAGGTCCATCCACACCATTGCAAATGGCAAGATTTCGGTTTTTGATGGCTGCATAATATTCCATTATACGGATATTCTTTATCCATTGGATAAAGAATTTTTGATAAAGGATAAAGGATAATGGATTTTCTTTATCCATTCATCTGTTGATGGACATCTAGGCTCCTCCCATAGTTTGGCTATCGTGGACATTGCTGCTAGAAACATTGAGGTACACGTGCCCCTTCAAATCACTACATTTGTATCTTTAGGGTAAATACCCAGTAGAGCGATTGCTGGGTCATAGGGTTGCTCTATTTTCAACCTTTTGTGGAATCTCCATACTGTTTTCCAGAGTGGCTGCACCAGCTTGCATTCACTACACCAAGAGCGTAGAAGGATTTCCCTTTCTTCACATCCTCGCCAACACTTGTCATATCCTGACTTGTTAATTTTAGCCATTCTGACTGGTGTGAGGTGGTATCTCATCGTGGTTTTGGTTGGTATTTCCCTGATGCTGAGTGATATTGAGCACTTTTTCATGTGTCTGTTGGCCATTTGGATGTCTTCTTTGCAGAAATGTCTGTTCATGTCTTCTGGCCATTTCTTGATTAGATTATTTGTTCTTTGGGTGTTGAGTTTGATAAGTTCTTTATAGATTTTGGATACTAGCCCTTTATCTGATATGTCATTTGCAAATATCTTCTTCCATTCTCTCGGTTGTCTTTTGGTTTTGTTGACTGTTTCCTTTGCTGTGCCAAAGCTTTTGATCTTGTTGAAGTCCCAATAGTTCATTTTTGCCCTTGCTTCCCTTGCCTTTGGCAATGTGTCTAGGAAGAATTTGCTGCAGCTGAGGTCAGAGGTTTCTGCCTGTGTTCTCCTCAAGGATTATCTCGCATTTAGATATTTCATCCATTTTGAGTCTATTTTTCTGTGTGGTGTAAGGAAGTGGTCCAGTTTCATTCTTCTGCATGTGGCTGTCCAATTTTCCTAACGCCATTTGTTGAAGAGGCTGTCTTTTTTCCATTGGACATTCTTTCCTGCTTTGTTGAAGATTAATTGACCATAGAGTTGAGGGTCCATTTCTGGGCTCTCTGTTCTGTTCCATTGATCTGTGTGTCTGTTTTTATGCCAGTACCATACTATCTTGATGATGACAGCTTTGTAATAGAGCTTGAAGTCTGGAATTGTGATGCCACCAACTTTGGCTTTTTTTTTTTTCAATATTCCTCTGGCTATTCGAGGTCTTTCTGGTTCCATATAAATTTCAGGATTATTTGTTTCATTTCTTTCAAAAAAAGTTGATGGTATTTTGATAGGGATTGCAATAAATGTATAGATTGCTCTAGGTAGCATAGACATTTTTGCAATATTTGTTCTTTCAATCCATGAGCATAGAACATTTTTCCATTTCTTCGTGTCTTCCTCAGTTTCTTTCATGAGTACGCTGTAGTTTTCTGAGTACAGATTCTTTGCCTCTTCGGTTAGATTAATTCCTAGGTATCTTATGGTTTGGGGTGCAATTGTAAATGGAATCGACTCCTTAATTTCTCTTGCTTCTGTCTTGTTGTTGGTGTACAGAAATGCAACTGATTTCTGTGCATTGATTTTATATCCTGATACTTCACTGAATTCCTGTATGAGTTCTGGCAGTTTTGGAGTAGAGTCTTTTGGGTTTTCCAAATAAAGTTTCATTTTGAAGAACCATGTGCCTTGAATCTTTGCATAGTGCTCTGTTGAGGGCACTGATCTGACAGTCCGTTCCAAAAGCCAACCTATGAGAGAAGTCACTTAAGTTTCAGATAGATAGATAAATAGACAGACAATATGTATTTATTTAATCCAGGAGCAACTCTATTGTTAGGCCTCATTTGCAGTACTACTTAGATGATAACCCCAAAATTTGTAGTAATAATGAAAAAAAGGGTAGCTGCTGATAGCTAATATGCCTTTATACAAAACCAGATCTTCAGGTACCAACTCGTTGGGATAGAAAGGAGTTAGTGACTTACACATTCTTGCTTACTGTACTTTTTATAGTTATAGTTTTTCCTTTGGATAAAAGTCTTGGCAGAGATAATTCATAGGGGTATAACTCCAAAAAAAAAATTGGAAAAAGAACCCAAAACAATGAAATAATTGCTGGTTTGAAAGTGAGCCATCTGGAATTTCAGAGTGTGAATTAATTATTGCATATTATATTTTTTCAACCTTATGTATTCCCTTGTTTATTTTTTTTCCTTCCCTTTCCTGACTCCCACCCCCCTCCTAACACACTATTCCCAGCTCTCTGGATTTTTGAATAAAATATGTGTGTAAGTGTTATTTTATGTCTTCATCAACATCATTTCCTATCTGGCAGACTATTGTCTGTAGCAACAGCACCAAAAACAATCCTGGGGCTCAATAATTGTAAAAAAAAAAAAAAATAATAATGAAGGGGTAACTAGTCTTCTTGCCTTTCCCATTGCTACATAATATACAGTATTGCTCAAATAGTAATATTAATGTCTGCTCATTTTACAGTGAAATATTTGTGATGAGCCTTCATATGAAGGCTGCTCTAACAAAGTCTTACTTTTTTTTTTTGGTTAATTGCCTCATTAGAATATTATACATCCCAGTAGAGAAATGCTCTCAATATATGTATGCATCCACTTAACTTTTCAGCTCTAAGATTGCATATTTGGCTGATACTTACTAATTTTAAACCCATTCAGCTTTTTACACCTGGGGAATTTGGAAAGCACAGTGTGGGAGTTATCCAAAATCAACACCACAATTTGATTTCTCTTTGAAAAAGATTAAGAAAAATGCAAACTAAAAGTCACTTTCAATAGGTTTAGCAAAAGAGAATGATGTTGGTAGAAATAACTTTTTTGTGTAACCTTAGTTTTCATATAAAAGGATAACATTTTCTCTTAAAACAGCACATGCTTTGAAAAAACTTCAGGTGCTTGTGAAGACACTAATTTTTAAATAAAGTTTGAGAATTTGGGAAATAGCAGTGCCACTTAAAAACATTAGCCTTTTGTAAAGAATTATAATATCCCTGAAAATCAGTAGAACAGAAAATCTAGCAAATTCTTTATGGAAGACATGGCACAGTATAGATAAACATAACTAAAAATGGAAGTCTGAAATTACTAATTAAGGTAATATATTTAGAAGAATAAACCTAGTAAAGGTCAGAGCTAGTATTAGGGCTGAATCACCAATGCACCAAGATGGTATGTGCTAATGGGACTTGAATCTTAGCTGCACAAAAATATCAAGTATACTATTTTCCAGTCCTCCAAAATGTTCAAAGCACTTTCAAATACAAAGCTCAATAGAGGTTTTTGTCTTCCAGGTGAGAATAGTGCACAGACTGGGCCTCTGAAGGAAAGATTGCAATAAGGAAAGATTGCAAATTATAGCCTAATGGGAAAGGTGGTGGGGTACCAAAGATGAACTCTCTGGACATCATTTCTTTTACCTAGAGCTAGTTTTGGTTACATGGTTCTTTTGTTGCAAGTTGTAATTATCCCCAGTTATGGTGAATTTATTCAATGGATATACATGCACAGTTACCTAAAAAAAAAACAACAAAAACCACCCAACTTCCAGTAGAGTACAGCACAGCAACAGGATGTTCACTTCAGTGTCTCACCATCCTTGTGATTCAACTACCCTGCTACCAGCTAACGAATTAGTTTTCTACATCCCTTATGCTGATTATTGTAAGGTGTAAGGATTGCTGCTGCATAATGGTACATAGAAGAACATGTCTAGAATTTAATGCCTCTTGGATACTGTACTAGAATTAAGAGTATATTAGGAGTATATATAACACACTAATTATGAAGATGAGGGAAGATGAAAACAGTGTTAAGGAATGGACCTTCTAATATTTGTGTATTAAGTTGAAAGAGCTAATGGTAAGTACCGGGAATGGTCAATGTAATTGTTAAGAAAAGACTTTTGAACAGAAGGGGCAATCTGTCAGGGAAGTCTTTAATTAAGTGTCTTAGCAAGATCTGGTAATGGGGAAAGAAAAACATTCTAAAGCCCTCTTCCCTAAGCAGGACATGGGAAGGATAAAAGGATAGGGAGGAAATGAAAGTGTTCTAAAGGTCTATTTTACTAGGTGAGGGCATGATGCTATGTAGAAAGTTCTCGGCTAGTGAAGTAGTTGTTACTTTGTTATCATGCAATAGTGCTTGATTCTAAATTCAGGAATAAGGAAATAATCCTTAATGCATATCAGTTAGAACTTTCAAATTATCAAGGATCAGCAAAGCTGATTTAGTAAAGAAAAAGAAAAATGAAAGAAATACGGTAACATAAAATAAGAGAAACATGAGAAACTTGTTCTAGATGTCAAGGAATAATATAAAGCCATTTTTGTTAAATCATTCTGGTATTGACAGTAATATAAAATAGGTAATGGAAAGAAATAAAAATCCAAAGTAGATTCAGAAATAGATATAGGAAATCTTTCTCTATATATAATCTACCTCCCTCTGTCTATCTGTTTATCTTTCTTCAGTAGGAAAAGGATGAATTATTTAATAAATAGAGAAAATATAATTGGTTACCCATCTGGAAGGAAATGAAACTAAAACCATATCTTGTATGATGTACACAGAAATACATGAGTATAAGAAAATTCACAGGGGCGCCTGGGTGGCTCAGTGGGTTAAAGCCTCTGCCTTCAGCTCAGGTCACGATCCCGGGGTCCTAGGATCGAGTCCCGCATCGGGCTCTCTGCTCAGCAGGGAGCCTGCTTCCTCCTCTCTCTCTCTCTGTGCCTGCCTCTCTGCCTACTTGTGATCTCTGTCTGTCAAATGAATAAATAAAATCTTTAAAAAAAAAAAGAAAATTCACAAATTTAGTTCGGCAAAATTTCTCATAAACAAAGTTAAAGGATAAATAATAGAATTGACTCAAAAAAAGCAACATAAAAGACAGATGAAAGACTAATATCTATAGTATAAATTGAGCTCTTCTATTTTGCCAAGCAGGGAGTGTTAAAAAAAAAATCAGGCGCCTGGGTGGCTCAGTGGGTTAAATCCTCTGCCTTCAGCTCAGGTCATGATCCCAGGGTCCTGGGATCGAGCCCCACATTGGGTTCTCTGCTCAGCGGGGAGCCTGCTTCCCCCTGCCTCTCTGCCTACTTGTGATCTCTGTCTGTCAAAGAAATAAATAAAAAGTCTTAAAATAAAAAAAATTAAAAAAAGATTCAATGACAGTTGTTAAAGATGGTAAGGCAGTCTTTTTATAGGAACATCAAGATAGGTATAGGACTACTGCAATGGAATTTTAGAGTTGGGAAAGAGATTGGGCTCAACTCCCAGTGTAGCATAGGCAAGTGGGAATTCACAAGTAAGGTGCAGGGTGGGGATCAGGGGTCACTTGGGAGTTGGTGGAGATTAGGAACCTGATCAGATATTGAGAGTGGGAGGGTCTTGGTTAAACTGACTTACCAGAGTTCTTGCTGAGACTAGATTTTACAAGGAAGTGCATAGGTGGGGCTAGGAGAAGTTTAAGCTTGACAGAAGTGTGGGTCAAGCAAAGAATCATTGTAAGAAGTAATCCAATAGAAAATTGATAAAAAGGACAAAGAATGTGAAGAGACAATTCATAGATGAGTAAATCTAAATGAGCAACATACTTATAGAGATACTCTAATAGTAATCTGGGAAATGCAAATTAAGGTAAGATGATTTTACATTTATCAAACGTGTTAGCAGTAGGTATTTAAGATGATAACACTGATTGGTGACAAGAATATAGGGAAAGGGTACAGAAACGGTGGTGAAAATAAAATTTCTTACAATATGAAAAGAAATTGGGTAAGATATTGAAATTAAATTGTATGTATACTTTCAGGCAGAATATAACTTACAGGAAATATAACTTACGGAATATAACTTACAGAGGAAAAAGTCAGTATTATATAAAAATACATATACAGAAATAGTTGGAGCATGACTTTGGGTGGCAGAAAACTGGAGTACACATCAATAGAGAAGCAGTTGCACAGACTGTTACAAATACACTGAAGTGTTAAAAGGTTTGAATTTAATAAGTTACATTTCAGAGTTGAAGGAATTTTTATGAGGTAGTATTAAGTGAAAAAAAAAAAGGATACCATAGAGAGTTTAATGTGAAAATCTTTTAAAAAAAGAAAAAACAAAAGTCAGGGTAGCTGGGTGACTTAGTTAAGCATCTGGCTCTTGAAGTCAGCTCAGGTCATGATCTCATGAAGATTCTCTCTCTCTCCCTTTCTCTCCCCTTCCCCTCTCCACATCAAAAATAAGTTAAATAAATAAACAAAAATAAGACAAAAGTCCTCCATATGCTTATATGTATATGTGTACTCTGTGTAATTTACTTGGACATGCAGAAAATAGGAATGGTGTATGTCATGCTCTTTGTTGACATGAGCTCTTTCTAATTGGCTGATGTGCATTAGGAGAAGGAGAGGTGGAAGAGGAGAGAGGTAATGGCAAACCAAAAAAGCAAAATATAAGACTACTAAAAGAAAGTCAAGTATGTTATATGATCACATTTAGGGAGTTAAGTATATATACATATATATGATGATATAAAAATAATTTAAGGAAGAAAATCACAGAAGTCTTCCTCTTTGAAACTGGTGGTGACACTTTCCCTCTATCAATTATTAACACCAAAGATCTTGAACCCTTAATGTTCGGTATAATATATTTTTCCTGAAACTAGTATTTATGTTCTAGAAGAGTTGACATCACATGAATGAAGGATATGAAGGGCTTAAAACCTGAATTTCCCCCTCTCTTCACCACTCACTTCAGTTTCAGCTTCTCAACCCCAAATCCCTAGGGGCACTTGGGTGGCTCAGTTGGCTGAGCATCTGCCTTTGGCTCAGGTCATGATCTCAGGGTCCTAGGATGGAGCCCCACATTGGGCTCACTGCTTCTCTCAGAGAGGCTGCTTCTCTCTCTGCCTCTGCTTCTCCCCCCAACTTGTTCTCTCTCTCTCTCAAATAAATAAATAAATTCTAAAATATGTAAATATCTTTTTCTGTCACCAAGTGACCAACCTCTAGGGAAGTGTCAATTTTTTATTTAGTTCTTAAATCAGCTCCATTGTTGAAGCTCTCACTTTACAATTAAATTGGTTCTAGGTTTTCTAATACCATTTATGCTAGAGTTCAGGTAAAATTAAGCATCAAGTAGGCTTTTGAGAGCTTACCGGGGAGAATAATCATAAGCTATAATCCTATTTCTAATAGGAAATTAGTGCACTACACACTTAAAAAATATGAAACCAAGCTGTTTGTAAATTAGGAACTATCTTAGTTAAAGAATTTTATAAATTATAAAGCTTATGTACAAATGTTAAACATGAGGGTGATCCAGTTTTGATTTAGTGGTAGTCTTGGGTGTTATGATTGACTAGAGTTATTTTCCTTCAGTCCATACTGCTGCCTTTGAGACCATCCTGGAGCTCTCTACTAAGCCAAAGTAACAAACCTTAGAAGGTAGAGAAGGCTCTTCTTCAGTCAAGGTTTTATTCATTTTTGATTATTGTTACCCTTGTTTCTGCTGCAAGGCGAGGCTCTGAATTTTTACCTGCATTTCCAACCCTAAATAGGAACCACAGGTCATAAGAAGGTGGGAAAAGAAAGTTAATATTTATTGAGCATCTACCATGAGCCAAGTTGTTTAATTATTACAGTAACTATCAAGAGGATATTCCAAATGAGGATTTCACAGGATTAAATAATTTTCCTTGTCTAGCATCAAGTAAGTAGTGGAGATAGTTTTTAAAAGATAGGTAGTAATTTTTCATTTTAACTTTTATTTAAATATAGCAAATATACCAAACAGTTTATGAATCAGAACTGTTAGTTGTTGAATTTTCACAAAGTGAACACTCTGAAACCAGTCTCCAGTTCAGAAAATGAAACATCACCAGAATCTCAGAAGCTGCCCAGAGCATGCTAATTATCCTCTCCAAAGAGTGACCTCTCCTGATTTCCAGCACTTCTAACATCAGAGTAGTTTATATTACATCAGTTTTGGCTGTTTTTGAACTTTATATAAACGGGATCATACAATATATCCTATTTTATGTCTGGCTTCTTTCAGCTTTCTGTTTGGGCAGTTCATTGATATTGTTATATGCAGTTGTAGTTTGCCCATTCTCATTATTGTATAATACTCCATTGTGTGAATATACCTCAATTTGCTTATCCATTTAACTGTTAATGGACATTTGGATAATTTCCAATAGCTACTTAGCTATTATGAATAGTACTGCTATGAGCATTCTTATAAACACATGTCTTTTAGTGCACAAATGTACACATTTCTGCTGAATGTATACTTGGGAGGGCAGTCGCTGTGTCATAGGATTTGTGTTAGGAATTTTGATTACTTTATATTCTTCTTAACTGCCAAACAGTTGTCCAAAATTGGTTATACCAATGTACACTCTAACCAGCAGCCTATGGTAATTCTGACAGTTCTCATCCATTCTAACAGAGGCAATTTGAAACAAGGTTTCTGACTCTAAAACCCAATGCTCTTTTCCTTTTATCTAAATTTTATTTAAAGGTAAGAACTTGGTAACAATTTTCTTTTATAAATTCCATAATTCTTTCTAAGATTATTATTCTTTGTTCATTAAGTGAGTTTCCTTTTTTATACTGGAAAATATATCTGTGCTGAATAGAATTTAGCAGGGTCAGCAGTGTATCGGAGGCCTCACGCAAGTATTTATCTTCACTGAACCCAGCTTCTTCTATTTTCTCTGCATGGGTGAAAAGAATGGCAGTGTAATTCTTCCAAGCATGTCCCAGAAGTTCCTGAAAGAAAGAAGTTAAATGGCTATTTGACTTGGCCCATAGTCCTCAAACACAAGCAAAGGATAGTTTTTAGACATATATTAGTTATTAGGCATATATTAGACATAGACAGTCAACAGATCTGGCTGTCATGTTACTAAAAGCTGATATATGTAATGGGAAGTGAAGATGGGGTCAAATAATGGAAGTAAATAGAGAGATGAGCGGATTTTGTTAAAAAAAAGGCTTCATTTTAATTTGCTCTAATAATTTATGTATATACAACTTTAGAACTGCATATTATTAATGATGCATATGATACAATTTCATTTACAACATTCAGCAATAATTTATATTTACCTGCCAACCTGAAGCTATTAGAACTACAGTTCCTTTAAGTCAAAGGACTTCAGCCAAGGGAATTATCCTATCTTTTTTTGTAGGAATGTTGTGTTATTATCATAACTAAAAGTATCTTCTGAGGATTTATAATTACATAATCTGTTTACAATCTATTGGTTAATCAGATGACATGTAATGGAAAAGCTAAGATCAAATTACATTTAGTGATTTGGAACAACTACAAAATATTACTGTGATTCGAATCCTCTTTACTTCACATGCCAGAATCAAGCCCAGTTTATCAGATGACTTCCTCTAATGTGGTTGAAAAACACTGAAGACTGGTATTCCTTTGTTTAGTAATGTGTAGAAGTTGGTTATGGAATAAAGTCTTGTTTGATTAGTGAAAATAAGCTGATATAAAATGGAAGCAACGGAATGTGGCAAATTGTTCACACAATGTGGAAGGTGTCTAGAAATAATCATTTAACATTTTTAAAGATTTTTTTTTTTTTAAATTTATTTATTTGACAGACAGAGATCGCAAGTAGGCAGAGAGGCAGGCAGAGAGTGGGGAGGAGGAAGCAGGCTCCCCGCTGAGCAGAGAGCCCGATGCGGGGCTCGATCCCAGGACCCTGGGATCATGACCTGAGCCGAAGGCAGAGGCTTTAACCCACTGAGCCACCCAGGCGCCCCTCATTTAACATTTTTAATATTCTAAAAGTTATAAGAAATCATGACAATGTGGAAGTAAAATGACATTCCCTTCATTCCAAATATTCTTGTTACCAAAATATTTTCAAAGGTGCTACCAGTTTATAATAGCAATTTGGAATTTAGACCCTCACCATCATCTCAAATAGAAGGTTTAAGGTATTCTATTTTTGAGTCTTCAGAAAAATGTGAAATACTTAGGAATAAATATAACAAATATCCAGGACCTCTAGTAATCAGAAGGAAGAAAGAAGGGAGAATAATATTTAGTGGTATATACTTTATTCCTTTTGAAATTCAACATAATGCTTTGTGGGAGATAATACAAACTTGGGTTTAAAAAATCTGAAAGACAGGTTGGGAAACTATTTTCAATGTATACAACAAATGTAGGATTGGTGTTTATAAAACTGAAAATGAAGAGAGAAAGAGGAAGAGAGATAAAGGAAGGAAAGGAGGAAGAATCCAAACAGGTAAATAATATGGAAATATGGTAACTGTTGGAAAATATATTTAAATTTAAACATATCTAGACCATGGTTACCAATTACGATTCCTAATACAGTTTGTCATTTATCAGAGTTATGTATTTATCTCTGTAACTTGACTATGAGCTTTTGGAAGGCAGAATCTATGTCTTTCTTATCAAAGCCTCATGTTGTAAACTCTCAATAGAAATTGGTTGGACTAATTTGGAGTTTGGAGCTTCACCATCACCTCAAACAGAAGGCTTAGGGTTTTATTTATTTGTTTTGAGTCTTCAGTTTTGAAGTTTAATCTTTGGGACACAAAACTTACCTTCCTGTAAAATTTCTCTTTTGTTCTATAGTTCATGCTCTTGGATTTGCATGTAGTCTGTACTTTCTCTTTTGTATTCAGATTCTCTCAATGAATAAGTCCAAAATTTTTCCTCATATCTGTTTAAAATTTGTCTGCACCATAGAATAATTGTATATTTCTGGTTCTCCTAAAAGTGCCCTGCCTGAAGAAAATCTGAATTGAAATTTCAGGATCAGTACATTAAATGAATAATTATTTTTAATAGATTCTGAACCTTACAAAAGAACTTTTAAAAAGGTATTTTAATTGGTATAGTCTCATGTGCCCTCAAAACATAAATTAGCAAAATTTAAATTAACCCAACTTTTAAAGAAGATAGCTGTTCGTAAATCTAAATATTTGTGTAATGTCAACATCACATTTTAGCTAACAGTGACATAGCAACACTTGCCATACTCAGTATGTTGTAATATATTTCTTGTGAAAAAGATCAAAGAATCACAAAATAAACAGGTGTTATGGTTTGAATTGTGTATCCAGCTCCAAACTCATATGTTGAAATCCTAACCTCTAGTACTTCAGAATGTGACTTTATTTGGCAATAGTGTTGTTGCCAATATAATGAGTCAAGTTAAGGCCACTAATGCAATACGATTGGTGTCCTTATAAAAAACAGAGAAATATGGGCAAACATAAGAATACAGGGGAAAATGCCATAGAAACATAAAGAAAGAAAGTCAAGACCCTTGGATAGATTCGTCACTTACAGCCCACAGAAGGAATTAATCCTGCTAATGTTCATTACAGATTCCTAGCCTCCAGAACTGAGAGGTAATACACTTCTGTTGCTTAAAACACATGCAGGTAGTGAAATTTGTTATGGCAGCCCTATCAAATTAATACAAATAGTTGAAAACTTAATGAAGTGCTAAATAGATCTAGATTCTGGGAATAAAGAGATTCCAGGGCTATGTACATCAGAACCACTTGAGATGCTTGCTACAAATGCATCAGAATTTTTAGGGATGGAATGTGGGAATTTGAATTTTAAAAAGAATTCCAGGTGATTTATTCCTTCTGCAAAGATACTGAGGGTTACTTTGTCTCAGGAACACAGAGTGGACCATGACATACACTTTTCTGCTTATGTCTAGTGGAGATTCTTTTGTACTAACTTAGAACTGAGGAAGAGGGACAGACGGGAAAGAAAATACTTTCCATTTGTTGTAACATCAGGTATTGTGATAGAAAATATATTGGTGCTTTAGAGGCAGACATTTGGCCCGGTTTGGGGTGGGGGTGGAAAGTGAAGGTAAAGGGAGGAGTCAGGTGCAGTTTTTAGCATGTGATGATGCTTCAAGCATAGGAATCAACAAGAGAGTTATAGGGCAGTGAAGATGTACAAAGTAAAGAGAGTGATTGAGCCTTATTGGGGATTGTATAGTGTATAGTATTGGGACTTCTCTAAAGTGAAACTATTGATCCTTAAACATTCTTTTCTCTCAAAGTTTCTCAAATTTAGAGCCAGTTCTAATATTCACCCAGTATTGATCTGTTTATTTTGATTATTATAATATTGAAATGTGTATTACAAGTTAATAAATAGACACTACCCTTAACATCTTAAGTGCTACCCCTAGGTCTACCCCCTGGATTTTGGTTGATGCATGAACCACATTTGTCATTAAATATTTTTTGAAACATCACCATAATAAAAATTCATGCTAAATAAACTGTTTGGCCCAAGTGATCCCTTCCTGAGTTATATATTATAATATAGAATTCTTCTCTTGCTAGGTGAGTACTTATTGCATTCAATGGTATAACTGTATAACTTTCACAGTATATCTTTAACTCCTGGTTTTCTGCGTTGTAACATTAACACATTCCCTTTTTGTCTCCACCAGATATTTCCTATACTTTAAACTATAATAACATTCAGGGAAAATGAGTTAAACCATCTAAGGAAAATAGATTTGTAAGCTCAACACCACTTGCAAGTCCATGTGTTCAGCCACTGGGAAGTTTTTACATGTTGATAGTTATTTATGAAAGGATGCTCATGTCCTAAACTGTGAGAGAAATTGCACTTTTGAATTACTGCCAAAAATAGAAGAGAATGGTTGATTTAGCTTATAATCTTTAGATTGATTTTTGGCTGGAAAATAGTTGACTATTTGAAAGTAGTGTCGCTTGGTGTATAGTCATCATGTTAGTGGCCAAACGTGTTCTCTATGGACCCAGAGAAAGAATAATCACAGTTGATTGATACCTCACATAAAAATCCAAGAGTAAGATGAGTTAATGTAAGTTATCTGGTGTTAATAATTTAAATATAGTACTAAGCTAGATGGAAATTTTATAATCAATCATGAATTGTTTGGTTTCAGAGTGCTAATGGGTATGAGTCCATCTAGTCCTTTTGGGACAACTAGTTAGGATATAAACTTTGTTTTCCAGGAATTATGTTCATTTTCCCAGGACCTCACCAGCCCTGCCCCATTTGTTTGTGGTTGATGAAATCATAGCATCTGGACTTTTTAGGGGGAATTTTTTAAAAAGCCAACTATTACATCAACTGAGAAAAAAATTATCATGGAACAGGAGGACAATAAGGACCATTCTTTATATTTCATACTATTCCCTTACTCTCATCCCACGTAAAGCACCACATTTCTTTTGCCGAGAGCTGAATGATAAGACTTTGTTAGATCAGATTCAGTAAATATTCAACCTTAGAGATCTTTTGTCCAAATTGGCGTATTTTATAGAAGGGAATATTGTGACATGTGATGTTAAATGGCCAAAGCCTCACAGCTGGATTGTTGGCAGGCCTGGGCCTATAATAGAGGTCCCCTACCTGCCTAGACCATGAACTTCCCACTAAATTGGAGCTTCTTACTTTAACCTTTACTAAACCAGTGAATTTTCTTCCTGGATTATTTTTTCTAAATTAATAGGGAAGTTCTTATACATCAGGGCTGTGTAAATTTGATTTCACTCGGATCAAGATAATCCTGAAGAAGTTTACAAATAATATGTCCTAATTTTAGCGTAAGACAAACATTAACAATAAAATTATAATGACCATAGCTGACACTTAGTGTGCACTCATCTTGTGCTAGTGCCTGAGTTAATTTACTATTATGTTAATATGAAATTAGTCCTGAAAATAACCCAGTCAAGTAGACACTTTTATTTTTCCCAATTTACCAATGAAGAGATTGAAATTTAGAGAAGCTACTTGCCCGAGGTCCCAAAGCAAACAAGTAACTAAGTAGGAGCTTGACTACAAGTATAACTTACTCTAGAAGCCATGTTCTTATCTATAATAGATTGCTCATATCCAGTAATTCATTTGAATGAGGTACTCATTACAATCTGCGTAGTGACAAAAACAATAAAAATGTTAACGATAGTAATTTTCTATGAATCTACTCTAAGTCAGGCAAAATGCAAAGCATATTACATCATTTAACAAAACCCTTAAAACTCTTGAACATAGGTAAAATTATCCTCATTTTAAAAGTGAGGAACCAAAGCCAAGAAACTCATAGTAACATTTATAGTCACATACTTAGAATTGTAAGAAGGCTTATTTTTCAACTAAATTCTATTCAAGAACTAAGCTCGTTATCTTTGTTAAGTATTTTCAGGCCTTGCATTCACCTCTCTGAGCCTTTTGTGTACACACCCACCTGTAACACCAACATTTGAGTTGTTCATTCTAAATAAAAAATATCTGCTTGAAGTCTGATTATGTGCAGTAATAATATATGATACCATGATAGTGGAAAGAATTTGGACTTTAGTCAATTCCTGGATTCAATTCCTAGTGCAGTTTGGCTGATTGCTAGCACTTTTCTTAAGGTGATTTTATTGTCTTCTCTTATTCATTATTTGTGGATTTTTAAATAACATTCAAATGATATTCAGATAATATTTAGATGAATCATTCCCTGGTGGAGATGTGAGATGACTCACATCTCCACCATTTTGCTATAAATTATGAAGGGCTAACATAAATTTTAAAAAAGAGATCATTTGGGGAAATGTTTCATTTGTCATTGCTGGCAGCCTATAACCCCTCTAAAAAATATTAGAGCACAAATTAAAAGAGATATTTGAAGAGACCCCAGGGAGGTACAAAAAAGAAGAGGTCACTTCTCTGGCACTGGCCTTGTAGGCTCTTTCCAAGGCAGGCATGAGTGCCGCCAGAAAGGAGGAAAGCCAAAGGGAGAAGGCAGATATTCCATCCCCCATTTTGCATAAGCCAGGAAGAAAAAGAAATCCAGGGTGTGTCTGGAACCAAGAGGACCTTAACAACTCCTTGCTCTTCCTAACAGCTGTTGGTCCTGTTGAATATTCAGACATTCTGCAGCTGCTCCTAATCTGTGAGCACATCCAGATGGCTGCCACCAGTAACTGAAGCACCTTCAGGAAGAAGGTCATAAACAGCCAGCTTGTGCATAGGCGATCTTCAACCAAAAATTATGATGGAAGCTCAGGATAGGACTGCAGTGCCTCCCAGGGGTCATGGGCCCCTCTGAAGGTTACTAAATCTTGGCTTCTCAGTTTTCCTCGGAAGGAAAAGATATTTATTTTAGAAAAAAAAGTTCTGGATCTGACTTTAACTGTAGCCCATCTCCTCTCTGCCTTTAAGTCATGAACTGGACACTGAATTAAGAAAGCAGTGGTAAGCGAAGGCGGCTGTATGCCAGGGACTTTTTAAAAAGATCAGAGGCATGTATGAATCAAATTCACTTGTATAAAAAAAATTAAGGGATTACAATAGAGTTCTATATCCTAAAACCGGAAAAAAAGTCTGTTTTTAAAATGTATGTCTTTTTTTTTTTTTTTTAAGATGTTTTATTTATTTGGCAGAGAGAGAGAGAGAGAGCGCGAGCAAGCACATAAGCAGGACGAGTGGCAGGCAGAGGCAGAGGGAGAAGCAGACTTCCTACTGAGCAGGGAGTCCAATGATGCAGGGCTCGATCCCAGAACCCAACCATCATGACTAGAGCCAAAGGCAGTTGCTAAATTGACTGAGCCACCCAGGCACCCTTAAATTGTATGTCTTTTAAAATATTCTTTTCAGCTAAGCATAGGACGAGCATAGAAAACAATCTGGAGACATAAGGAAAGAGGTTAGTTTTTGAGAAATATTTGTGCATTTACTGAATTTACTGATTTATATCCATCTGTACCTTCAACTTAATAACAGCTTTAAATGAACTTTAAAACTTATTTAAAAAATTACACTGGTGGAACGGCAACAGGTTTTCCCTCACTTGATTTCTACCAGAAATATTGTTTGAAATGTAGTCTTTAATAGTTTGGGGGAAGTTTGTGGGTTGTCTTAGATTCCACATTGTTTCTTAATTGCAATCATCTTCTCTTCTTTGCTTTTGTACAGCATGTCCTTGATTTTTCAGGAGTTAGATGATGAAGAATATTTTTTATACTCTTGTCACCCTAATTTTTTCCGCTAGTTTGTTGTGATTTCACATATGGCTCTTTTTTTTTTTTTCATTTTTAGAAACATGCAGTTACTGAAAAAAAAGTGTGTCTGTCATTTAGAACAATCTTATGCCTTAACAAGTTAAAGGGAAAAAATACTTATTTGAATCTAAGTATACTATCTTTCTAAGTGTAACAGATCTTGTATCTATGTGATCAGAGATTGGGCTGAAAGAAGAGTAGCATTTATACAAATTCTTGAGTGAAAAAAGGTCTGCTCTGTATTCTCCCTGTAGTTTACCTGTGGAGCTTCTAGTAGTGAAGAGTTCTCTTACCTTGGTGACTTAATGAGGCTACTGAGTAATACTAGTCAAGTCCAGCGGTTACGTTTGGGCGGCCCCAGACTAGAGAATCAAGAGATGAATAGAATGGAGCAGCTCAATGAGCAGTTTCCAGGAATTGTTGGTTATAGATGGACCTGGTTCATACATGTGTATATACCATGTTCATACATGTGTATATACCATATGCAAGTATTACTCCCTCCATCTCCTAGTTATAGCCATATTCATAAGCCCTCCCTATTCCCAGATCCTTACCTAGACTGGCTAAACAAGCTTCCAGTTTAGTGACTTCTAATAAATGAACAAACAAACATGAACGGACCACTAGGCAAAGGTGGCATATATTATTCATGTTCACGCTGAGGTCCCTGTGGTCTTTTCTTGGCTACAGTGAATCAGTTGCTGACCCTACAGATGATGAAGCACTCAGAGCATCTAAAATTCCTGATGTCTTTCCTATCAATAAAGCACAGTTCACCATGATATAAGTCACAGTGAAACCTGCTTTTTCCCGGGCCATACATTATACTACTTCGGCACTTAATGCATTGTCTTGTACTTGTTTATCTATTTGTCTCTTCTAGACTGTAAGTTTTTTAAGGACAGGGCTGATATATTGTTCATCAGTCATTAAGCTCTGTATAAGTACCTGATACAGTTTTCAGTGACTAAATCAGTGAATGAACACCCATTTGTTGGTAAACTATAAGATATTGTGCCCTTGATGTTAAATGAATACAAGTTTTAGTAGTTCTTAAGCTTTGCTATTTAAAAAAAAATGAACCATTTATGCAAATGCAGGTATGCAGGTTCTACCCTTGAAATTCAGTAGGACTTGGATGAATATGCATTTTTAACAACAGCCCAGTTGATTCTGAAGCAGGTGGTCTGAAGAACACATTTATAAATTCACTCATGGGTCAGTTAACCTCTGAAGTCTAGCATCTTACTTGGGGATGCTGAGGAGTTTGTCTGTGACCTAGATGTAAAATGACTAACTGAATTCCTCTAAAGGAAATTGTAAAAGTGACTCTTGGTAGGAAAAATCAAGTAATTTTTACCATTTCTATGTGACCAACACTTATTTTTTTGTCTCTCTTTTTTTTAATGTTACGTTTGTCACCATACAGTACATCATTAGTTTTGGATGTAGTGTCCCGTGATTCATTGTTTGCGTATAACACCCAGTGCTCCATGCAATACGTGCCTTCCTTAATACCCATCACCCAAGAGTTGTTTTAAACTTGCTCTAAACTAGTCTTTTAAACAGATTGTCATAGGATAATGTTCTCCAAATAGAAATAATGGCATTAGTGTAATTGCCTTTTTGTATTACCTGAATCATCTGGACTGAGGAAGATGCTTCCTGTCCGCAGAGAGGCACGTCTGCTCTCTGGACCAGCAGTGCAAGATGGAGACCCTCTTGCCCAAAGTGATGTGCCAGGGCCTCCTTGACTTCCTGTTTCACATGCTCCTGTTTCAACCTGCTGTGTGGATAACCTGGAGTGTCCAAGACCTGGATCTGCAGGGTTATCTCTTGCCCCCCTCGACGCATGAAGCCACAGAGGTGACAACTGCGGCCCAGACAACAATCTTTGGTTACAGAACATGGAGAAAAGCTGCTGTGGAAGTCAGTGCTTCCCAGAAGAATGTTCCCAGCAGAACTTTTTCCACTCTGAGTCATGCCAAAGAGGGCCAAGTTGATGATCATCTTGTTAGAGTCTGTCATGTCTGTGGGTAAACAAAGTTTCAGCATAAGCAGTTAGGCTTCCATATTCACCCGATGTAAGCCTTCTTACTTGGTCTGGAACATTCCTGGTACTACTTTTGGCTTACTTACCCCTTAGTGGAGGAGTGCTCCACTAACGTGGAGACACCCCAGTGAGAACAGGAAGATTAAAATAATATCGGTAGTTTGCAATGGGAGAGGAGGGAAAAGTCAAATACAGACAAAGAAGAGACGAGGAAGCAATAATTGCAGGAAAATAAGCAGGAAAAAAACAAATTACATGAAGATGATGTAAACCATGTTTAGGAGGAATGTGTTAACTCATCAATGTGACAGGTGAGTCAGTTTAGCAATGGGTGCTGAGGTTTCTGGGTTCATTAATGAGGCTAGCATCAATATTTGAAAATAAATCACTTTTGGAAGACAAGTAGGAACAGAAGAGTGGAAGAAATGGGTCTTTCTGGCATTTTAAAAAACATGCCCAATTTCTCCATCTCCCCACCCCTGGAATACACACACAAGTGGCATCTGCAAAAAATTATCTTTCCTGACTTCCTGAATGTTTGTCTCCTATGAAGCATGAATACTGTTAAAGAGATTTCTGTTTTTGTTTACTTTTTTTTTTTTTACAACCAGGCAACATTCTGATGAAAATGAGAACTGCTTGTAATTTCTGTCATGAAATAATTAATAAATCATTTCCATGATCTACCATAGTAACTTACTGGCTTTTGAATAAAGGAAGTAAAGCCCAACACATTGTGTAGCTCAATTAAGAGGGAGGAGAATCTTGGGAGAATCTATTCCATTTACTGACCCCCTAAAATGGAGGTAATCTTTTGTGTAAAACATAATAATTATTCCTAAAGATTTTATTTATTTGTTTGACAGAGAGAGACACAGTGAGAGAAGGAACACAAACAGGGGGAGTGGGAGAAGGAGAAGCAGTCTTCCCATGGAGCAGGGAGCGCACGCAATGCAGGGCTTGATGCCAGAACCCTGGGATCATGACCGAGCTGAAGGCAGATGCTTAAGGACTGAACCACACAGGTGCCCATAGAACATAAGCATTTTAAAGATTTTATTTATTTATTTGACAGACAGATCACAAGTAGGCAGAGAGGCAGGCAGAGCGAGAAGGGAGGAAGCAGGCTCCCTGCTGAGCAGAGAGCTGGATGCAGGGCTCGATCCCGGGACACCGGGATCATGACCTGAGCCGAAGGCAGCGGCTTTAACCCACTGAGCCACCCAGGCACCCCGAACATAAGCATTTTAAAGTCATTGATCATTTTCATTAGATCAGTAAGACAGAGCTATAGGCTAATTGCCAAATGAACTCAACCTGCTGATTCAGAAGTAAGGACATTTAATTAAAATTGCATATTTAGGGGCATCTGGGTGTCTCAGTCCTTAAACGTCTGCCTTTGGCTCTGGTCATGATCTGAGGGTCCTGGGATGGAGCTTCCTGCAGAGCTTCTCCCTCTTCCATTCCCTCCCATTCCTCTCCCACTCCCCCTGTTTGTGCTCCGTCTCTTACTGTATCTCTGTCAAATAAATAAATACATAATCTAAAAAATAATTGCATATTTATTATTTTGCTTATAACTTGTACTTCTGTTATTCAGTTTTATATACCTTTGGCCTTTCTTGTCCTCTATTGTCCCTCACCCCAATCTCCCTAGACTCTAATATGAACATTTTGAAGTAACCTTACACCCCCACACAAAAGACACTCATTTTTGGAGTCCCTCAAGGTGACCCCAATTTACCCAGCTCATTCAGCTCTGTCGGCTGAACCACAGTCACTCAAGTTTCTTTTTACTTCTGAATCAAATGCGTGATTAAAAAAAAATAATTATTATAGAGTCTCAATAACTTGCTATATGTCACCTACCTTTTCCAATCTTAGAAATACTTTTTCCACAAAGACTTCCCTGGAGCTGGTACAGTTGTTCTTTGGTATGAACTTTAACCTTCTGACAGTGTCACCGTACCACTCTGGGACTGATACTGTATGTATTTTATTAGGTTAATCTATTACCAGAATCCTCTCCATAAATGGTTCATTGTCTTCCTCTAATCAGCACTGAACTGTTTTTGTCATCTGATAGGCTGAACATTTCAACAGATACTTCCTGAAACTTTATTTTCAAGATTAAATTATTTGTTTTAAGGCATTGCTGATAGGTAATACCTTATTTCTAGCATAAATAAATGCAAAATTGACAACTATTTTTTAAGCCATTCTTTTCTCTCTTTTTCTTTTTCTTTTTTTTTAAAAGATTTTATTTATTTATTTGACAGACAGAGATCACAAGTAGGCAGAGAGGCCAGCAGAGAGAGGGGGGAAGCAGGCTCCCTGCTTGAGCAGGGAGCCCAATGTGGGACTTGATCCCAGGACCCTGGGATCATGACCTGAGCCGAAGGCAGAGGCTTTAACCCACTGAGCCACCTAGGCACTCCAAGATTGACAACTATTAAACACAAACTAGACGTTCAAAAACAATGGTCACAATTTTTCCATTGAAAATGATGGAACATTTCTCATTTACACTACATCAAAAGTTTCAACAAATAGATATGCAATGTAAATGCAATCAAAAGATATTGAGTTCATAGCAGTATTTAGTTCATAAATTCAAAAATTCTATAAGAAAATGCTTGGCTATTTCCATGGAATTGAAATTATCTTATCCTAACTGATGCAATCACTAACGTGCTCATATCTATCTGCACATGTAGTTTCCATATCAATTAATGATAGCATATTTCAGAAAAGGAGTACAACTAACTACAAATTGAGGCCAAATACATTTTGCTTAAAATTGGGTTTCATCTTGTTGTTGAAAGCTTTAATTTTTTCTCTATATAACGCATACTTTTCCAACTATCTCTTTAGGGTGTAAGATGTAGAAACCTTAGTATGGTTATATTCTGGTTCATCTTCTCCTATACCTCTCAAAAAGTCTGTGAAGAATGTATTTCTGTGTGAAGGAATCTTGGAGACATCTGGAATGCCTTATGACTTCATGGGCAGAAAGTTAAAAAGTCTTCCTGTGTGGATATAACAAGGAAAACATGAACTGTTTTCATTCATCTGACAAGCACATTTGGCCTTCTTGAATGAAGCAGAAAGAATCTCCCCCAGGTGGCAGTAGTAGCCTGTTTCCTAAGAAGTAATTCTGAACCAGAATTTATTTCATTTTCTTCTTCAAACCATAAACTGACATTCTTCAAATAGGCAACCTACCTCAACACATATTAATTGTGTGGAAAATCTTTTGAATAAAGGTAAAATGAAGCCATCTTTCCCATGTTTTGTATAAAATGTGACAAGTATAGAAGGTTCTTAGTTTTCAAACCCTCCACTTTGCAATCATAGCTTAAATCATTTGCTGAATGCAAAAGTTGACAGTTTAACAAATAAAGTTCAGAGTTCCTATGTGTGGTTAAAAGTTCCAATGAGGCTGCAAAATTTAAAAATAATTTCCAACAGGTTTAATGGTAGTTTTAGATCTAAGCCAATTTAGAGATTATATAGAAGGTTAGTGTATTGTTACTAGATGATGTTAAATAATCGATGCTAATTCCTTTTGGATCAGAGTGAAAAAGCAGCTTGAAAAATTACCTTCGCTCTTTACTGAAACTTGGCTAAATATAATGTAGCTGGGATAAAACTGTATTACTTTAATGGCTGGCTCTGGGATATCTCTGACAAAGGAAATTGTCTTTGAGAAGATAGTTGGATTAGCTACTTGAAGTAGAAAAGGGGATCCTGGTAACATAAGTCAAACTCACAAAACGTGATCGCCAAACTGCTGGGAATGAGGGAAGAGCCAAGAAGAGAGTAGAGAAGATTCAGGTATACCAAGAAGGGATGGAGGGAAGGAGGGAGACAGAGATAGAAGGGGAAAGGAAAAGGTAATGGGAGACATTAGAATGTGGCGGGATTTTCCACTTGTGCAGTAGAACATGGCCGGATTTTCCACTTGTGCAAATGGTTAAAGGACTTTGTTAGAGCAGAGATAGCTAATGTTCAATTTTAATTGAACAATTAAATTTAATTGAACAATTAAATTTAATGTTCAATTTGTTCTTTGCATTTCTGGAATATAAAGTAAGCTGTGTTCATGATTATTTTGTATGAGGGTGGATATTTATTTTTGTTTTGTTTTGTTTTTGGTTGTTGTTAGCATTTTACTTTATTTTATTTTGTTTTGATGGAAATTAATGGAGAAACCTGAGGTCCTCCCCAGGTTAGCACAGGATGAAGACCACAGAAGGTGGATATTGGAAATGACATCTGAAGTGAAGTAATTGAGGAGAGGCAGGAGGTTGAAGCTAGGAGACTAGTCCCTAGGAGCCTGCAAGAATCTTGGGAAGGATCTTAGACTTTACACAGTCTCTGAAATGAGCTATGATATGGTAAGGATGACTCTAGTTGACAAGAGTAAAAATTATATTTCAAATTACACACATAAGCACAGTATTAATTTGCTAGAACTATCAGAGCAAAGTATCATAGACTGAACGGTTTAAATAAGAAAAGTTAATTTTCTCACAGATCTTGAGGCTAGAAGTGTGAGATTAGGGTGTCAGTGGGGTTGGTTTCTCCCGAAGCCTCTCTCCTTAGCTTGTCATGGTCATCTTCTTCCTGTCTCTTCACATGGTCTTTCCTGTGTATGTTGTATCCAGATTTTTTCATTTTATAAGAACAGCAGTCATAGCGGATTAGGGCCCACCATAATGACCGAATTTTAACTTAATTACCTCTTTTAAAAGCCATGTCTCCAAATACAGTCATGTTCTAAGGTACTAGAGGTTAGGATTGTAACATATGAATTTGGGAGATACATGATTGAGCTTGTAACGCACATGTACACACATTATATTAACATTTGTGCATATATGTATACATTATAATTATATAAATTATACATCTTTATACTCACTAAAATTGTGTCTCTATAATCCATAAAATTGAGGTTTATTATAAGCAGTTCTTGATTTATGGCAATTTGACTTAACAGATACTCTCATAGTTGTAAACAAATTACAATTTTCATTGGCTTGAACTGTGAACACATTGCTCATTTGTTTTTTTCTTTTCATAATAAAGAAGACCCTTAGAATAATAACCTAAGTCTGTAATTATGATGTCTAAATGACCTTAACCTTGACCGACACTGTCGTAAGTGTACGGGAGCACTGAAAAGCTGGCTATAGTTGGTGGTAAGTTAATTTTCTCTGTCTGAGCTGATCTTGGACTAAGACAACAGATCCTACCTTTCCAAAAATTTCAGAGAGCACTGGCCAGCAGTTTCCATTTTGGGGACAGTCCTAATTCGAATTCATTTTGAAGGTTCTTGGAGCCACAAAGAATGCCCATGTCTGCCCATTCCCAACGGGAATATGAGAAGCCTTCGGTCCAAACTTAGTTGGTTTCTCATTTTTTAAAGACTGTACCAGTCTCATCCTCCCTCAGGAAAATTTTTGATGTTGTTTTTTGTTTTGTTTGCATTTTGCTTCTGTGTATTTCTGATTGATTCTTTTTAAGGATTATAAATGAAATAAGTGTATTTCAAAGCATCTAGGAAATTCAGAAAAGAAGAGGGGGAAATAGGGTCATTTAAAACATTTTATTTCCTGGCCCACATGGGACAGTGGCTCTTCTTGGGGAGTGACACAGTAAGCACATTTCTTTTTCCAAATTACTCCTGTCCTCCCCCTATTTACTCCAGTTCCTTAAGCAACACTACTGTGATGAGAGGCCTTAATGATGGGATTATGTTTAGCATGTGGTGTGGAAGCAAGACTAATTGTTGGCAATTACTTAGTGTATGGTATTCTTTTGCTATGCTACTGCATTCAGTTTTCTAAGATTTACTTATAATTTTAGCAACTTTATTAATAGTAAAATTACTTTATAGGTTTCTATTTTTTAACCTATATTTTTAAGGTTTTCAGATCAAGAATATACTAACCTCTTGAAATAGAAAAGTTTCTTTCTTTTGTGGTCCTTTGCAGTAATTCAGATACTTTGGCAATTATTCATATCTAGTAGATTTGAAGAAACTTTCACAAAAACAATTAGGCCCAGCAGCTTTCTAGAGGTCATTCCAGAATAACTTCAAAAATTTCTGCCATAGTAATTTGACTCTTCTTTTGTTAATTTTGATGATTTTTATATTTCGTATTTTAGCATCGATCCCTCTTCTTATTCTGTGATGGCTTATATATTGGATTTGACTTTGTATGCCTAGTAAATGTTTGCATGTGTGTGTACATGTGTGTACATGCATTAAACTTTTATACTCTTATAGTTTCAAATGGATTCCCATTAAAATAAATGAAATTTATAGTCTGATGCCTCTAGGATATAATGACTGGTGTGACTTACAATAACTAAACTTTTGGTTACCAGCTTTGAGCTCTTTAGGTTGAAAACTAAGAATCACAGGTATACTCATGTTATCATTTACAATTATAATATAGTAAGTCATCATATAAATATGTGTTACTATTAAAAAATGAATGCAACCTTGAAAATAAGAGAAAAATTAGTAGGCTTTTTGTTAGTTTTTAAGTTTTTATTTAATCATGCTGTGGTCATCACAAGTGCACTCCTTAGTCCCCACCACCTATTTCACTCATCCCCCTGCCACCTCCTCTTCCCACAACCATAAGTTTGTTCTCTAGTTAAGAGTCTGTTTCTTGAATTAAAAATAGAGCTTCCCTACGGCCCTGCAATTGCAGTACTGGGTATTTACCCCAAAGATACGATGTAGTGAAAAGAAGGGCCTTCTGTACCCCAATGTTTATAGCAGCAATGGCCACAGTCGCCAAACTGTGGAAAGAGCTAAGATGCCCTTCAACGGACAAATGGATAAGGAAGATGTGGTCCATATACACTAAGGAGTATTATGCCTCCATCAGAAAGGACGAATACCCAACTTTTGTAGCAACATGGACGGGACTGGAAGAGATTATGCTGAGTGAAATAAGTCAAGCAGAGAGAGTCAATTATCATACGGTTTCACTTATTTGTGGAGCATAACAAATAACATGGAGGACATAGGGAGATGGAGAGAAGGGAGTTGAGGGAAATTGGAAGGGGAGGTGAACCATGAGAGACTATGGACTCTGAAAAACAATCTGAGGGTTTTGAAGGGGCGGGGGAGTGGGAGGTTGGGGGAGCCAGGTGGTGGGTATTAGGGAGGGCACATATTGCATGGAGCACTGGGTGTGGTGCATAAACAATGAATTCTGGTACACTGAAATGAAATAAAAAAAAAGTCTGTTTCTTGGTTTCTCTCTCTCTCTCTTATTTCTCTTTGCTTATTTGTTTTGTTCCTTAAATTCCACATATGTATGAAATCACATGCTATTTGTTTCTCTGACTGACTTATTTCAATTAGCATTATACTCTGTAGCTCCATCCATATTGTTGCAAATGGAAAAATTTCATTCTTTCTTACAGATGAGTAATATTCCATTATACACACACACACACACACACACACATACACACACACACACACGATACATATTCTTTATCCATTCATCAATTGATGGGCATTTGGGCTGCTTCCATATCTTTGCTATTGTACATAATGCTGCAATAAACATATGAGTGCATGTATTCCTTTGGATTAGTGTTTTTGTATTCTTTGAGTAAATACCCAGTCGTGTGATTGTTAGTTGTAGGGTATTTCTATTTTTAACTTTTTGAGGAACCTCCATGTTGTTTTCCAGAGTGGCTACACCGGTTTGCATTCTCACCAACAGTGCAGGAGTGCTCCTTTCTCCACATCCTTGCCAATACCTTTTGTTTCTAGTGGTTTTGATGTTAGCCATTCTAACAGGTGTGAGGTGATATCTCATTGTAGTTTTGATTTGCACTTCCCTGATGAGAAGTGATGTTGAGCATCTTTTCATGTGTCTGTTGACCATCCCATATATCTTCTTTAGAGAGACATCTATGCATGTCTTCTGCCCATTTTTTTAACTGGATTTTGGGGGTGGGTATGTGTGTGGAGTTTTATAATTTCTTTATATATTTTGGATACTAACCTTTTATTGGATATGTCATTTGCAAATATCTTCTCCCATTCAGGGGGTTGCCATTCAGTTTTGTTGATTGTTTCCTTTGCTATGCAGAAGCTTTTTAGTTCCAATTAGTTTATTTTTGCTTTTGTTTCCCTTGACTCAGGGGACCTATCTAGAAAAAAGTTGCTATGACCAGTGTGAGAGAAATTACTGCCTGTGCGCTCTTCTAGGATTTTTATGGTTTCAAGTCTCACATAGGTCTTTTATCCATTTATTTATTTATTTTTGTTTAGGGTGTAAGAAAGTGGTTCAATTTCATACTTCTGCAAGTTGCTGTCAAGTTTTCCTAATATGGTTTGTTGAAAAGACTGTCCTTTTTCCACTAGATATCCTTTCCTGCTTTGTTGAAGATTCTTTAATCATATAGTTGTAGGTCCATTTGGGTTTTCTATTCTGTTCCATGTGTCTATTTTTTTGCCAGTACCATACTGTTTTTATAACTACAGTTTTGTAATATAATTTGAAGTCTACAATGGTGATGCCTCCAACTTTGCTTTTCTTTTTCAAGATTGCTTTGGCTATTTCGGGTCTTTTGAGGTTCCATACAAATTTTAAGATTCTTTGTTCTAGCCCTGTGAAAAAAAATGCTGTTGGTATTTTGATAGAAATTGCATTAAATGTGTATATTACTTTGGGTAGTATAGACATTTTAAAATATCTGTGCTTCCAATCCATGAGCATAGAGTATCTTTCCATTTCTTTGTGTTGTCTTGCAATTGTGAATAAGGATTGTTTTCTTCATTTCTCTTTCTGCTGCTTCATTACTGATGTGTACAAATGCAACAGATTTCTGTACACTGATTTTGAAGCCTGTGACTTTATGGAATTCATTTATCAGTTCTAGCAGATTTTGGGGGTGAATCTTTCAAGTTTTCTATATATAGTATCATGTCAGCTGCAAATAGCAAAAAAGTTTAACTTCTTCCTTACCAATCTGGATGTCTTTTACTTCTTTTTGTTGTCTGATTTTTTGTGTGATTCCCATGGCTAGGACTTACAGTACTATGTTTAATAAAAGTGGCAAAAGGGGACATCCTTGTCCTTTTCCTGACTTTCAGGGAAAAGCGCTCAGTTTTTCCACATTGAAGTTGATGTTAGCTGTGATTTTTCATATATGGCCTTTATGATGCTGAGTTATGTTCCCTTTAAACCTATTTTATTGAGGGTTTTTATCATGAGTGGATGTTATACTTTGTCAAATGCTTTTTCTATGTCTAATGACATGATCATATGGTTTTTATCCTTTCTCTCATTGGTGTGATATATCATGTTGATTGATTTATGAATATTGAACCACCCTTGCAACACAGGAATAAATCCCATTTGATCATGGTGAATGCTTTTTTAAATGTATTACTGGATTCAGTTTGCTAGTATTTTGTTGATGACTTTTGCGTGTAAGTTCAACAGAGATACTGGCCTGTAGTTCCCTTTTTTGTGGTGTCTTAATCTGGTTTTGTTATCAAGGTAATGCTGGCTTTATAGAATGAATTTGTAAGTTTTTCTTCCTTTCCTTTTTTCGGAATAGTTTGAGAAGCATAGGTATTAACTCTTCTTTAAATGTTTGGTAGAATCCATCTGTGAAGTCATCTGGTCCTGGACTTTTTTTTGTTGGGAGTTTTTTTATTCCTGATTCTATTTCTTTGCTGGTAATTGGTCTGTTCAAATCTTATATTTCTTCCTATTTCAGTTTTGATAGGTTATATGTTTCTAGGAATTTATTTGTTTCTTTTACGTTGTCCAATTTTTGGCATATAGTTTTTCTTAATATTCTCTTAGGATTGTTTGTATTGTTGTGATATTTGTTGTTTTGCTCCTCTCCCATTCATGATTTTATTTATTTAGGCCCTTCCCATTTTTTTCTTAGTAAGTCTGACTAGAGGCTTATCAATTTTATTGATTTTTTTTTTTTTTTAAAGAGCCAGCTCCTGGTTTCATTGATCTGTTCTATTGCCTTTTAGTTTATATAGCATTTATTTCTGCTCTAATCTTTATCATTTCCTTTCTTCTGCTTTTTTTAGGTTTTGTCTTTTTCTTTTTCAAGCTTCTTTATGTGTAAGGTTAGATTGCTTATTTGAGACTTTTCTTGCTGCTTGGGGTAAGCCTGTATTGCTATAAACTTCCCTCTTAGAACTGCTTTTGCTGTGTCCCAAAGGTTTTGAACCATTGTGTTTTCATTTTCATTTGTTTCCATGTAATTTTTAATTTCTTTCATTTCCTGGTTGACCCATTCATTGTTTAGTAGCATGTTATTTAATCTCCATGTATTTGTGGCCTTTCCAGATTTTTTCTTGTGGTTGACTTCTAGTTTCATAATATTGTGGTCAGAAAAGATTCATGGTGGGGTGCCTGGGTGATGCAGTTCATTAAGCATCTGACTCTTGGTCTCAGCTCAGTTCATGATCTCAGGTTTGTGAGACTGAGCCCAATGTCAGGCTCCACACTCAAAGCAGAGTCTGATTAAAACTCTCTCCCTCTCACTCACCACTTCCCATTGCTCTTTCTCTCTCTCTGTCTCAAATAAATAAATAAATAAAATCTAAAAAAAAAAAAAAGATTCATGGTATGACTTTGTTCTTCTTGAATTTGTTGAGGCCTGTTTTGTGGACTAGTATGTGATCTATTCTGAAGAAAGTTCATATGCACTTGAAAAGAATGTGTGCACTGTTTTAGGATAGAATGTTCTGAATATATCCATCAAATCCATTTGGTCCAGTGTGTCATTCAAAGCCATTATTTCCTTGTTGATTTTCTGTTTAGATGATCTGTTCATTGATATATGTGGGGTGTTAAAGTTCCTTACTATTATTGTATTATTACTGATTAGTTTCTTTATGTTTGTTATTAACTGTTTTATGTATTTGGGTGCTGCCATGTTGGGTGCATAAATATTATAATTATTATATTTTCTTGTTAGATTGTCCTCTTTATTATCATATGGTGTCCTTCTGTGTTTCTTGTTACAGGTTTTTTTTAATTTTAAATTTTGTTTATTTATTTCATAGTGAGAGACACAGCGAGAGAGGGAACACTGGCAGGGGGAGTGGGAGAGGAAGAAGTGTGCTCCTTGTGGAGCAGGAAGCCTGATATGGGGCTCAATCCCAGGACCCTGGGATCATGACCTGAGCTGAAGGCAGATGATTAATGACTGAGCCACTCAGGTGCCCCTACAGTTTGTGTTTTAAAGTCTATTTTGTTCAATAAAAGCATTGCTGCTCTTTCTTTTGACATCTACTTGTATGATAAATGTTTCTTTAGCCCCTTCTGCAGGTGGCTTTAGGTCTAAAATTAGTCTCTTATAGGCACCATATAGATGGGTATTGCTTTTTAATCTGTTTTGTCACCCGATGCCTTTTGATTGGAACATTTAGTCCATTTACATCCAAAGTAATTCTTGGTACATAGGTATTTATTGCCATTTTATTACTTGTTTTGTTTGAAAATTTCTCTGATCCTTTCTTGTCTTTCTCTTCTTCATGGTTTGCTGGTTTTCTTTAGTAATATATTTGGATTTCTTTCTCTTTACTCTTTGAATATTTATTAATGGCTATTGATTTGGGGTGACCATTAGATTTATATGTAATGTCTTCTGCACATAGCAGTCTATATTAAGTTGATGGTCCTTTAAGTTTGAACCCATTCTTGGGGCACCTGGGTAGCTTAGTCAGTTATGCATCCGACTCTTAATTTTGGCTCAAGTTGTGATCTCTGGGTCATGGGATTAAGCCCTGATTTGGGCTCTGTGCTGAGCAGAGAGTCTGCTTGAGATTCTTTATCTCCCTCTTCTTCTGCCCCTCCCCCATGCTCTCTCTCTTTCTCAAATAAATAAATAAATCTTTAAAACAAAAGTTTGAACCCATTCTTTACTCCTCCTCATGTTCTAGGTGTATGGTGTCATATTTTACATCCTTTTATTTTGTGAGTTCCTTGATTGATTTTTTAGAGAAGTATTCATTTTTACTGCTTTTGTGTTTCTTACCCTCATACTGTCTGTCATTTTTGGTCTTTCTTTTCTACTCAGAGAATCCCCTTTAATATTTCTCAGATGGCTGGTTTAGTAGTCAAGAACTTCTTTAGTTTTGTGTGTCTGGAAAAATCTATCTTTCCTTCTATTCTGAATGATAACCTTGCTGAATAGAGTATTTTTGGCTGTAGATTTTTCCTATTTAACACTTTAAATATATCATGTTGATCTTTTCTGGCTTGGAAAGTTTCTGCTGAAAAATCCACCAATAGCCTTATGGGGTTTCCTTTGTATGTGACTATCTTTTGTCTTCCTGTTTTTAATATTTTTTCTTTATCATTATATTTTGCTATTTTAATTATAATATGTCTTTGTGTGGATATGCTTTTGTTGATTATTTTGGGATATCTGGATATCCTTTTCCTCCTGGATCTGGATATCTGTTTCTTTACCCAAATTAGGCAATTTTCAGATATTATTTCTTCAAATAAATTGTCTGCCCCCTTTTCTCTCTCTTCTTCTAGGACTCCCATAATACAAGTGCTATTATATTTGATGGAATAACCGTGTTCTCTATGCCTATTCTTGTTTTGCATAATTCTTTTTTTCCTCTTGTGTTCAGCTTGATTACTCTCTATTACTCTGTCTTCTAGGTCATTAATTCATTCATTCCTCAGTTTCTTCCAGTCTCTAGTTCTTTCTGTCAAGCATGTTTCTCATTTTATTAATTGAGCCCTTTATCTCTACTATATTATTCCTTATCTCTGTCTTAAGTCTCTAACTCATGTCTTCCACCCTTTTCTCAACTGCAGTGAGTAACTCTATGATCATTGATTTAAATTTCCATCAATTGTGTTACTTATTTCTGTTTCACTTAGATCTCTGGCTGTGGCCTTGTCCTGATCTTTCATTTAGGATACATTCCTCTGTCTTCTCATTTTGTCTAAGTCTCTGTGCCTGTTTCTCTGTGTTAGAAAAGCCAGCTATGTCTCCTTTCTTGAGGGTAGTGGGTTTATGAAGAAGACATCCTGTTGGGCCCTACAGTGTTATGTCCCCTGTTCTGCAGGGCCTGGCACTTCCAGAATGTGTGCTGCATGTACTTTGCTATTGTGTCCTGAATGCTTTATCCTTCAGGCCAGTTGTCTGCAGAGGTTCTCTTTGCCTGTTGTGGGCAGTGTTTATTCTCTGGCCTGAAGTTGTCATGTTTTAACTAGGTGTGCTCTGGTCTGCTTGTGAAATGAGACCTGCTTGTGAATGAGGTTGATGCTGCCACCAAAACTGAGGCCTTGCAAAACTCCTGGGTCAGGAGAAACACTGTTGGCCTGGGTTTGGCTCAGTCATCTGGGGAAGGGGATCTGCTGCACAGGAACTGAGGCAAACATGACTGAGAAGGATGGTTCCACAGAGTGTTGTAGTGACAGGGCTTGGTATAAGCAAGTTAGATAGTGAAAGTGGGCACTGTGTTGGTCCCACAGATGGCTCTGTGTTTATACTGATGGATAGGGTAAGGAAATGGTGCTAGTTAGTTTCTTTGTTTCTGGAAGAATCTCCCCATTAATGTTGCCTTTCTGGGACATACTCAGAGAAGAGCAAAGAACTTCTCCACTGTATGCCCAAGGGGCTCTTCACAGTTTCCATGTGATATGTCTACAGGCTGTTTGCCTTGCCTTCTTTCTGAGAGTAGCCCCAATGTCCTCTGAGCTCTCCCACAGCCAAGCACACTGACCTTTAAAATTCCAGGCTTTAAACCCCACTCAATGCAAGAATCCACAAAGTTCCAGGCCCTCTCGAGTTCAATGCCAATTGCTATGGGAATTCATTTTCCTCATGAGCTCACCTGTGTGCTAATCTGTCTTTTGCCCTTTTCTATGACTGGAGCTCCCTCTCCACAGCAGCTGCCTTGATCTGTTTCTCTCCCAAGGCATGTCTCCACATTCCCACCTTCTTTAAGATGGCTTCTTCTCTACCTATTTTGTGGAGTTCGTTCTGCCAATCTTAAGGGCAATTTCTGGGCTATTCAGAAATTTCAGAATTCAGAAACTCTTTGATAGCTATTTAGTAGTTTTCATGGGATGAGGCAAGCTTAGGGTCCTCCTATTCTGTCACCATCTTCAAAATTGGTAGAGATTAAAATTCAAAGGATTTCAAATCTTCCAAAATTTATTCTTAAAAAACTTCTCCTACATTCTGTTACCCCAATTTAGATCCTCTTTGATAAAAGAATTTTCTTACTCAATTTTGAGAAATAAGATGATATAGTATAATACAGAATATTATTGAAAATATATTAATATAAAGATAATTTTATATGTCAAAGATTTTATATGCTTTATTCTTCTTACTTAGGAAATAACATGCACTCAACCTGTATGATAAGACATTAGGTTGACTTCAACTTCTAAGAGACTCTAATTTGTCATGTATTATTCAATTTCAAACATTTATGTGTTATCAATTCTAGTAATGTCTTGGGAAGCACTAGAAAGTTCTCTTATCATAATACAAAGCATCATAAATGCCATGGATATTGGTTAGAAATGAAGTTATGGCCATGGGTATCAGATGTCACACCTGATATATCCTAGACTTGATGCCACAAAATCTCCCATTTTATGGGAAATGCCTTTTTCCCTAAAATAATTGAGAATCTCAAGTCAAGAAAAATAAGCCCTGCATAATAATAACTAACTTATTTAATATACTTATAGTCTTCCTAGGATAATGAGTTTTTCTTTTCCAAGAAAATGTAAGCTTTAATATACTTATAGTCTTCCTAGGATAATGAGTTTTTCTTTTCCAAGAAAATGTAAGCTCCTTAGTAATTGTTGTGGTAGGGAAATAACTTCCTAAATATTATCACTAGAATTTGTTAATAACAAAATATCTGAAACATGGAGACCAATAAAAGATACTGCTAATTACTTTAGAAAGGTCAGAAAATCCTCTAAAATCCCTTAATACTTTCCTGTCCCAATTTGAGGTTAGATAAGGTGTGTGTGTGTTTCTTGCCCAGTGATGGACTGTTACCAACCACTAAGCTATGCAAAAGACATGATACATGACATTAGTACAGTCTTATCAGCTTCTATCAAAGAATGTCAGCTACATGGGAGGTACAGTTATTAGTATTAAATTCAAGTCTTGAGTAATTTCTGGGTTTGAAATACTGGATGGTAATTTACTATATAGTAGCCCTTTATTGAACCTTAAAAAAGAAAACAACAGCAGAGTACTAAAGGTATTTGTGGCCTAAAGCAAGAATTTTAGATTTCTAAATTCCTAACAATACTGAGGAGTGACTGAGATACCAAGAGAAGGAGAATCAAATGGGGGTCATCCTTTGTAGATTTCTGTGCAGTGCAGATTACCTAATGGCATATCATAGAGAGGCAGTAATGATGCAGAAAAGGAAATGTCAGTGTTGTGTTTGTGTGTATATGTACATGCATACTATATGAGTTCAGCATTCTGTAATAGAAAGCTAAGACGTATGTAGTACATGTGACAGACACTGTTCTAGACACTTTTAATACATTAAGACACACAGCCCTCTGAATTGGCTAGTATTATTAACCCCATTTGAAAGGACATTCAAGCACAAAGAGGTTAGGTAACTTGTTCATGATCATGTAGCTGGTAAGTCTCAGAATTACTCTTGTTCTCAGTATATAGTTATTGATATTCATCTGCTCAATTAGTTACTATTTTTATTTCAGCTGTAGCATTTGGCCAGAAAAATAAGATTATATGCCAAAGTGTAGAGAAGGGGGAAAGGCACATCGGAATAAGGCGAAGGGACATAGCGAGCATGATTTATCCATATATGTAAACTGGTACTTTATTTTTATACTTTGTTCCCCAAAAATGTTTTGTGAAAACATTTAAAACATAAATAAAGAAATAGTGGATTTTCTAAAGGAAAAGTTAAAGTTGTCCAAAGTTAGTTGACATTTAGCTACAGTGCTTTGTTTCTGCTTTGGGCCCAATCTTATTGATCATCCAGGCCATTTTAATCATAAAGACCCCTCCCCCCAAAAAACCCAATCAATAACAGCAATAATAGTGATAATGACAACAGCTGTATATTTTTGGGCAATTACTGTGAGGCAAGCATGTGCTAAGTGCTTTATGTGAAGTTTTTCATGTAAGTCTCATAACAAATCTGTGTGGTAGGCACAATTATTGTCACTTTCTCCATAAGGAAACAGACTCAGGAGAAGAATCCTCTCAATATCACACAGCTTAGAAATAGCAGAAAGGGAATTCCAGCCTAGATCTACCTGAGTCCAGAGACCATATGCTTATTCATTATACCATAAAATGGATAAGTACAAAAGGAAAATGCTAAATGCTCTGCACACGTCCTTTGCTTATGTTCTGCTTAATTCTGGTCATACTCACCAACTATCATAAATAACCACTTTGTTAAAATCATACACTGACCTGGTATTATACTTCCATGATCATGGCCCCACACAGTACATCACATCCTGCTTGTCAGCCAAGACTCCACAAAAATTAACAAGCATGATTTGAAAGTCAGAGGCAGAGCAGGCGAGAAAGTGGGTGGTAAGCTTTGAGAATGGTTTTCAGGTGCTCACCACATGAGCTAAGTGCAAAAAAGACATGCTAAGGTCTATGTGTTGTGTGGTCTATGAGAGATGAGGTCAGTAATATAACACTGTAGTGTAGTGGTAAATTTCAAAAAGAGACATATGATATTTACATAATTCCTAAAAGGTGAAATTAAATAGGTCTGGATAAGAGCCACTATCTGTGCCAAGCATGATTATATGAAATTGAAGTCATTGCTTTACAGTATTGCTATAAAATTGCTGGGCTAAAAAACAAGCCATAGGCCCACAGTATTTGGAGACACTCATCTGAAACATATTGTTGTAAGCTTAGATGTGGTGGAAGAGTTGAATTTGGTCTTCTAGCCAATTTGGGAAGGTATACAGGATATTACAGAATAGAATAAAGATCACATTTACGTAGTCCAATTGTAAGCTTAATTTGGCAGAAAAATGGCAAGAAGTAGACTGCATGTAGAAGTGGCAAAACAGCTCTATGGTTCAGGGTGGTCCTTTGTATGATATTAATTTTATTGTCTGTCCTCTTTTATAATACTTTGTTTTTAAGCTTGATATTTTTTGAAGCAATTTCTAAACTCTGTGGTGTGCACAAATTTACATTATAATCAAAGAGCAAAATATAACATTTAGAGATGGTATTATGCAACATAAATACATAGATGACATCATAAGCTGGTGTGACAATAAGGTATCATGGATGGTGTTTATAGCATAATATGAAGATATGTATTTCTTCCTATGGTTTTTTCTTATGTTCATCAAAGAGAAATGAAATAAATACTGCTATTATTAAAGATAAAGGTAATTATTTTAAAAATAGTTTTATTTTTAAAAATATCATGAAAGTGTGTTTGTTAAAATTTATGCCAGCAAATTTATGCCAGCACTGTAGATATTAAAGAATATATGAAGCTTATTCAAGTTGAGCTCCCCAAATAGCTAATTAATTAGCAATTCAAAACATATTATTGAGTGACCAATTTGTGCTGGGTACATCATTTATTTTCCAGAAGTCAGAGGTTTGATAAGATAATTATAAGGCAAATTAAATTCTACAGGATTTATTGTTATATTTCCTTCTTTTTTTATTTTGAGTATAGATGACACAGGTGAGCAATGTAGTGATTCAACAACTCTCTACTGTTTTGGCTATGTATTTCTTTTAATCTCACATGTGTTTCATAATGTAGGAGGTCCTCAAAAACTCAAAAGTGAAATATTTTCAGAATCTGGACACATCTAGACTCCAAATCATTGCCATAAAACTAGAGGGCTACATTGCTTGTTTCTCTCCTTTATTAGCACATAAATGAATAGTTATAGTCCCTCAAATAAATGATTATTGAATGAATACATTTATATGAATGTGTAAGAATTAGAAACAAAATAAAATAGAAAGAACTGTGTTGAAAATCTAGAAAGTCTCTGAAAGTAGTTATTTCTTTACAAAACAAAAAATTATCTACTTCAGAGGATTGTTGTAGGGTTTAAGATAATCTATATGAATATATTATATTACTCTAAAAGTAACTGATTGCAATCATCATTTGTTCCATTTTAATTTTTAATTCCCCTGGGGAAGAAAATAGTACTTTTTTTTTGCAAATTTGGAAAATTGAATACTGACTTAATGTGCAAATTGACAGTCTAAAAAAATTCCATCATGCTGATGATTAAAATAACAAGCACTGATTTTCTTTTAATTTAATCTCTCCTTTGCAAACTGTCAATCGTGCTAGCTTTTTCTGATTCTCCTACTTATAGATGAGAAAGCTTTTGCTACCCCTCTCCCCATTGTTTGTTTTAAGTAAACTAAGTCTTCATTACGGCAATAGTTGTAGGAGGATTTTTTGAAGCTTTGTGTGATTCCCTAAAATAATTTAAATCATGATTAATGTTTGTGCATGTTTATCATTCCTGCTATTTTAGTTACATCATCACTTAGTAGATCTTATTAAAAAAATATAATAACAAAATACTGTTAGAATACCCACTAGCTAGCCTTCAAAGCCCGTTCTTGAAAAAATTACTCAAAAGCCAAAGCATTGATTTTCTTCAATTTTGTAGTGTAACAGATGCCAGAAGTCCTGGATTCTAGCCTTAGTGTTACTACTAACATATTCTACAAACTTAGGCAAATCAGCTGACTTTTTTGGATTTGACTTTGCCCAATAGAGAACTTGAAAAAGATGAACTTGGTGTTTCTAAGGTTATTTCAAGCTTTAGAATTACAATTCCAATCTTACAGAAAGAAAATAATTATTCTAATTCAGGCTCAGAAATTAACATTTGGCTGGTTTTAGTCTTAATAAATTGCAGTGTCTAAGATTAATGAGAATGTATCTAGAGTAGGTATATGGAAGAAATCCTAATTCCCACA